>NW_022631060.1:7868310-8062736 GCF_010015895.1 Lontra canadensis
ATGGTGATGGTGACGATGGTGGTGATGATGGTGATGGTGATGATGGTGATGAGGATGGGACGATGGTGATGGTGATGAACTGAGCACTTCCTATATGCTAAGGTCTGTCCAAGGTAAAGAAATACCACTGTGAGCAAGGTAAACATGATCCCTGCTCTCCTAGAAATCAGTCCTAGGGAGGATGAGGCCTGAGTAAACTGATAAATATAAACTGATAAATATAAAAAAATCATGTCACAGAGGGAAGAGCTATTGAGCCATGTGATAGGACACCCCAGCAGGCCCCTTGGAGGAGGTGACATTTGGATACAGTGGGAGGTCTGAGTGTTTAGGTCAGCCCCCTTCCTCCCTCCCCCTCTATGCCCCTGGCTGAGTTTTGAATTTCAGTTGGGAACCTGAATCCACGATACCCTTTATGGCTTACTAGATTGTGGTCTCACACGACTCGAGTCCCCTCTCTCGCATCTGGCACTCCCATCGGCACAGCGTGTGTGTGGGGTATAGTCAGACATTCCTCTGACTCCTTCCGTCACTAGGATGCCAAGTGATTCGGGCCTGTGCTCATGGCCTGGATCTGCCGTGGAGTAATTGGCAGTAAATGGCCGGCCTGAGGGGCCTCCCTGGGTCAGGGGCCTCGGGAGGGTTGAACAGTCCACTTCACAGCAGCTCCCTGTGGCTTACCTGAGACGGAGGTGGCTCCAGGAGCAATTTCCCCTGGATGAAACAATCTCTAGAACTTACCATATATTATTCGCCATGACGTCTTCTGTTTAAACAGCGGCTGCCGGTGGAGGGTGTGCTCTGAGGCTGAGTGTTTAAGGGGGCTTGCGTCCCAGCCCCCTGCCCCAGCCCCCGTGGAAGGCCCTGCTTGGGGGGAAAAGCAGGCATATGGAACCCATTTGGGAAATTCTTTCTGCATCAACTGCTCTTTCCAGGTAAGACACACGCTCGTATTGACTGTGGAAGATGAAATAGCTCTTTTGCTTTGCCCGTTACGTTTTTATGGTTCTTAATTAAACATGTGCCCTCCCCACGTTGGGAAATTGAACCCTCTTTGAGCAGCCCTTTCTCAAGAGGTGGTGCTGGCCCCGGGGAGGGCCAATTATAACCCCCCTGTCCTTACCACCTCCCAGGACCTCCCAGGCCCTCTGAGTGCTTGGAAAATGTGTGCTCGACAGAGAAGCTTTGATTCCACATGCCTGGAGAGCGTTAGGCCTGTTTCCAGGCCCAAGGCAAGTGGCAGAGTCCCAGGCCGTTGGCGGGGAGGCCTTGGGGACCCGGGCTTTCAAACTTCATTGAGCATCAGAGTTCCCCTTCACACCCAATCACATGCAGACCCCTGATAGAAACCAGATGAAACTGCCCAGATGGTGGGTGGAGGGAGTGCCCAAAGCCCCTCGCCCAGCCCGTGGGCAGCCCTGGCGCAAGCCGCGGGTGCTGGTAAGGATCGGGTGCTGGATCGGGTAAGGATTGCAGGTGCTACCTGGATGCTCGGGGAGCTTGAAATGGGCACTGGTTTGGTCACGTTCCTTATCTCATTTACAGTTGCAAAAGCCACATGAAATGGGGGTCACTGCCATTCCACTCGCCGGGAAGCTAGGCACAGAGCTGCACAAGGACCTGACCAGGGTCGCCCAGCCGGGGCAGGGGGAGTGGCATCCGAGTCCTGGAGATGCGTGTGTGCGTGGTCATCTCCCTGGGAAGCTGCTTATGGGCCCACAGCTCTCTTCTGGGCTGTGCTCCTGGCTTGCCGGCACCCTGCCTTCTCAAGTTATGGTCCCTGTTCACTGGGGGTCTCCATAACCTTGTCCCCTCCCTGTGTCCGGCTGAGTGGCCCCAGTGCACCCAGGCTCACTTCTTCCAGAAGGATGGCCTCTGTGACCAGCAACATGGGCCATGGGCTGGGGGTATCTCTCAGCACATTTCCAGGGGACCCCAAGATTTCTTGGGGTGCCTTTGGGTTTCTGCTCATAGGAACAGATTCACTGGCCAAAAGCAGTTTGCAGACCTCAGGGCTCCTCCTTCACGAGTGGGGAGGGGGCCTGGCTCTTGGTGGAAGTGCCCTAATCATGCCCCCAGGACCCTCAACCAGGCAAAAGGGGGCATTTTACCCACTTTTGTTTTAAAGCCAGGCTACTGATGGTGTGATCTGCCTGCAGTAGAATTCATTCTTTCCAGGCATACAGTGCATTTTGGACTAACGTATGGGGTGCTGTAGCCACCACACCACCAGAATCCAGAATAAAACCCCCAGGAGTTCCCTTCCACCCCAGCCCCTGCTCCCACTGATCTGCTTTCTGTCTCTGTAATTTTGCCTTTCCCAGAATGTCATGTCAAGAAATCATACAATACGCAGTCCTTTGAGCCTGGCTTCATTCACTGTGGATTATGCCTTTATAATCCAGCCATTTACGGGGACACTATGTGTATCTTTGTTGACTGGGCGGCTTCAGGGAAGACAGAGCTGGATGGACCCAGGGGACCCCGGAGCAGCAGAGCGCGTTCAAAGGTAGAGTGGCTCCCAGTGAACGTGGACGTGATGGTGCCGTCTTTGTGGGGTGACATGAGATGTGGCGTGGAGAGAGCTCCGCGATGCTGGGGATCTGGGGGCTTCCTCCAGTTACGGGATGGCAGTGGCTTTGTCTGGCGCTGCGGCCCTACACGACAGTGTCTGAAGTGGGGAAGGGCCACCTCCCCGTGGCATTTTCCTTGGCAAGCTCATCGCAGGCCCCCAGCTTCCCCACGTTGTGCTGGTCAGGGCCATGTCATGTGCCATGTCTGGGGCCAACCAGGTTGTGACTGATCAGCCCTCTGGCTGGGGAGGGGACACTGAGGCACTGAGCAACCAATACCTGGACAACATTGGGGCTCTGCTGGCAAGGAAGAGAGGGGCACCAGTGGGGCAGGCAACTGGCAGAGGCTGCTGGATGAGGGCGCCAAGGGTGATGTGATTGCTCGGGGGTTCTCCATGCTAACGGACCGGGGGAGGAGGAGGCCATCAGGGCAAGAGGTCACCATGATGGCCAGCTGACTGCAGTGGACCCTTCCCAGAGCTTCAGAGGTGACAGCCTTCACTTTGACTGTTCCTCGAAGGAGGGGGACAAATGAGAGATGTATGAGCCCTGTATGGTTCGTGCCATCCATCCTTCCAGCCTTCCTCTCTTTCTTCCCTCATCCCTGCATCTCTTGTCCCTCTGCCTCTCCATCCCTCCATCCTTCATCCCTCCATCTCTCCATCCCTCCATCTCTCCACCCCTCCATCTCTCAATTCCTGTATCCTCAAATCTCTCTTGTAACCTCAAATTCTCAAATCTCTGTATCCCTCTGTCCCCATCCCTGCAACCCTCCATCCTTCATCCCTCCATCCTTTATCCCTCCATCTCTCCATCCCTCCATCTCTCCATCCCTCCATCCCTCCAACTCTCCATCTTTCCATCCCTCCATCTCTCCATCCCTCCATCCCTCCATCTCTCCATCTCTCCATCYCTCCATCYCTCCATCTCTCCATCTCTCCATCTCTCCATCYCTCCATCYCTCCATCTCTCCATCTCTCCATCCCTCCATCTCTCCATCTCTCCATCCCTCGATCCCTCCATCCCTCCATCTCTCCATCTCTCCATCCCTCCATCTCTCCATCTCTGCGTTCCTCCATCCCTCCATTCCTGCATTTCTCCTTCCCTCAACTTCTCCATCCCTTCTTGCAGGTAACAAGGGAGCACTCAGAATGGGGAAGGGCCTGTGTCTGATCTTGGGGAGAAGGGGAGGGGCTAGGCCCTGTCGCCAAGGACCCCACTGAGGGAACCTCTCAGTTAGCGTGTGGAGACGTGGTCCCTCTCAGAGCTTTCCCTGTGATCACCATGGAAGCCTGCAGGTGGAGAGGAGCCGTTCAGCTTGGATTCAAGGAGAGCGGGTCTCCCTCGCTCTACAGCCCTCCAACAAAATTCCGCTGCCAGTCGGCTACCTTTCGCACCTCCACTCGCTGAGTTTACTTAAGATCCATATGAGTCAGATTTGGAGGAATGAAGGCGTCTAGGTCCCACTGGCCCGTGTCTCAGGGCTTCTCTGGTCTGGGGGGATGCAGGCTGTGGAGGCCCACCTGGGAGGTGGGAAGGAAAACCCCACATTGGCTTTTCTTGCTGGCAGAGTCTTTGGATGGCTCTGGAACGCCAGACTAGGTCTCTGGCCAAAAGCCTCAAGCTTTGCCCCAGGACTGTCTAGGCTGATATCATTTGAGGATTATAGAGGCTAAATTATGTGCTTGACTGGCTAATCTCCTTGGTAGCAGCATTTGTGAAAAATGAAGGTTTTTTTAATTTTTTTTTTTTTTTTGGCTGCAGTGGAATTTTCAAGAGTTATCAGGAAAGAAACTTTGTCGTTCCTGTCATGGGACCTTTCAAACCTGACAAGAGACGTCGTCAGCAACCGCGTCCCCACGGACGACCCGGAGAGGCAGGGAGGCATCTGAGCGAGATGTCACGTGAGGCCACACGTGGACAGGGGGGTGAGTCCCCACGGTGTCTCTGTTCAAGCATATTTAGGTCAGCAGAGTCCTGCTCAGAGGCTGGAACCCTGTCATCGGGGCCTGGGAAGGGCTTAGGAGACGTGGATTTTCGTTTTCAAGTTTTGGAAAGGGACATGCAGCATGCTCGGAAGGAGGGGTGCCAGTCTGTACCCCTCACCGACGCTTCCTGGCCGTGTCCGGTGCCGTGTCCCCTTTCCTTAGAGAATACGGGAGGCAGGAGTGTGGCAGATTGCCTCGGGACAATGGGCCCCTCTCCCGTCGGGTGGGCTGCTGGGCCCCTAACAATAGGCCTGGGCCAGCCCCTCTCCTGCTGCCCACGGCCTGAGACAGATGCCCAGGAGCCCCCTGTGAGCGCCCTGGAGGTGACCTCTGGGGCTGCCCTGTCACTCCGTGCAGGAGCCCCGGAGAGGGAGGGAGGCAAACAATGGGGGCCTCACGCCGGGCGCCCGGCCTCCGGCACGGGCCAGGGGCTCCCCCGGGAGGGCATGGCCTGCCAGGTGCTCCTTTTGTCTCCGGGCACGGGGGCCTTCCACGGGGGTCTCCCAGCTCAGCGGCAGGAGAGGCTTGGGGCTGGAGGCCCTCTTGTTGTTCTCTGGGGAGGACCCACGGAGCTGATTTTGCTGGCCCCGTTCAGTTCTGGCAGCCCAGCCCTGCCCTGCACTTGGCCTCTAACAATGTCATTCAGAAAAGCAGTTCACGTGGACTGGCCGCAGACAGCACCAGGGCTTTGCACATCAGATTTTATGACCAGCTCTGCCCTAGGAAATGCCTGACTGCAACGTGCCGTTCCTCCTTGAGCTGGGGGCACAGGAAGAGATTTTTGGAGAGATGTCGGCTCCGGGGGATGTGCGCAAGCCTGGAGGGTTCTGTCTCTGCTGAAAGACTTACCCTGGGAGAAAAACCTCGGCATTAGCTGAAAGCAACCCACGAACACGTCAGTGGGTCCTCCATCCAAGGGAGGAGCAGTAACGCGAGTGTGTGCGTGTGTGTATGATTGTGTGTGTGCTGGTGTGTGCATGCATGAGTGTGTGCCTGTGTGTGTTTATGTGTGTGTGCATGGGCATATGTGCTTGTGTGTGTGCGTGTGTGCATGCGTGCGTGAGTGTGCGCGCAGGTATGTGTGTGTGCATGAACGAGTGTGTGCATATGTGTGTGCTTCTTTGTGTGCGCGCTTATGTGTGTGCATGCACAAATGTAGGTGCGTGTGTGTGTATGTGCATGAATGAATGCGTGTGCGTGTGTGTGCACGAATGAATGCGCGTGTATGTGTGCACATGAATGTGTGTGCATGTGTGTGCGTGCGTGCATGAATGAGTGCGTGTGCATGTGTGTGTACATGTGTGCATGAATGAACGTGTGCACGTGTGTGTACATGTGTGCATGAATGAGTGCGTGTGCATGTGTGTGCGCGTGTGCGCATGAACACGTGTGTGTGCATGTGCATGAATGGACGCGTGTGCTGTGTGTGCATGAATGAACGTGTGTGCATGTGTGTGTTTATGTGTGTGTGCATGGGCATATGTGCTTGTGTGTGCGTGTGTGCATGCGTGCGTGAGTGTGCGCGCAGGTATGTGTGTGTGCATCAACGAGTGTGTGCATATGTGTGTGCTTCTTTGTGTGCGCGCTTATGTGTGTGCATGCACAAATGTAGGTGCGTGTGTGTGTATGTGCATGAATGAATGCGTGTGCATGTGTGTGTGCACGAATGAATGCGCGTGTATGTGTGCACGAATGAATGCGTGTGCGTGTGTGTGCGCGTGTCTGCATGAATGAACACGTGTGTGTGCGTGTGCATGAATGAACGTGTGTGCATGTGTGTGCACATGTGTGCATGAATGAACGTGTGTGCATGTGTGTGCACATGTGTGCATGAATGAACGTGTGTGCACGTGTGTGTACATGTGTGCATGAATGAGTGCGTGTGCATGTGTGTGCACATGTGTGCATGAATGAGTGCGTGTGCATGTGTGTGCGCATGTGGGCGTGCATGCATGTATTTTGCGCTGACGGCTCCTGAGGCCTCTCTCTGACTTGCAGACGGCCGGCCCGCACCTTGTCCATGCACCTGCACCTTCAGGGTCCCCATGTGTGTCCAAATTCCCTCTTCTTACAAGGATACGAGCCAGCCTGGACAAGGGCCCACCCAACCGCCTGGTGTAACTCAGTCACCTCCTTAAAGACCCTCTCTCCCAACACAGCCACACGGCCACATGCTGGAGGTTAGGACTCCGTTATGTGAACCTCGGGCAGGGGCAGAGATTGGCCTATGCCAGACCTCGGAGGTATTAGGCTGAGCGAATAAAACCCATCTTAAAAGCTCCACATTGTATGATTACATATTTGGAACATTCTGGAAGACAAAGGAGGGAAAGCAGGATGGTGTCCCAGGGATTACGGATGATGGGTGCGGGGTAGGTGGAACTAGAAGGAGGATCAGACACATCCTCGTGGTGATGATTCTGCGTCTTGATTGTGATGGATACATTCACTCACGCAATCTTCCGGGAAAAAGGTGCCATCCTGTGACTTTGTAGAGGCCTCTAAAAGGTGCGTTACTTGGGCAAAATCCCTCCGGCCCCCAGTCAGATCCACTGGACTTCATGGTCATGTCCTCCCCCTGTCTGCTAACTGGAAGACCAGCCTTTCCTCATCCTAGCCGGCTCTGTGATCCCAGAATGTGATTCAGCCGTGCGTCTGTGGGCCGCTGGTGTCCCCTGTGGCTGGGGTGGACCGCGTACAGGGGGGCCCAGGGTCAGCACCTGCGAAAGGAGTTGTGAATGTGGCCTGACCCACAGGGCACTGCGCATGGCTCTCCCTCCCCCACCTCTGACGTTAGGCTTTGAGATGCCCTGTCCCATTTTGGCTGTTGGTCCAAGCCCCCAGCTGAGACCTCTGGGTACTTTGCAGGAGACCAACACAGGGACCTGAGCCGTGATGGGCTCACGCACAGAATAAGTTGGAGTGGTATTAGGCAGCCTCCCAACCCCATGGGCATGACCCCAGTCAGCAACTCGTGGCCCTTTTGGGGTCCTGGGAGATTTGGACCCTGGAAAATGGAATTTCAGAGTGGGAAGCTCTGTTAGAAAGGACCCTTCCACACAGACACAGAGACCCAGAGAGAAGGGGCTTGTCAGGTGGTCTAGGAGGCGGGCAGAGCTGCCCCCAGAACATGGGCACGGGTGCTGGGGCGGAGGGGAGCACAGTCTTTGCCCTTGGGTGCTCTGTGGTCAGCCTCGGGGACAGACAACACCTTGGGGACACTTATTCCTACTTTGCTTATTTCGACTCTCAGTGACCCTATGGGGCGGCAGCCCAGGGGCACGTGGCCATTTTGCCAATGGTGACAGCGGCTCTGAGGACAGCCTTGCCGCATGTAGTCAGGGATGGGGCTGGAGCCCAGTGGCTTCTAGGTCCTCTGCCCTTGGCCTGGGCCGGGGCAGCGGGTGGCTCTGAAAGGGAATCTGGTGGGAGCATGGGGCTGGGGAGGGAGCTGCTGCCAGTCTGGATGGATGGACCTCCAGGGGCCCCAATGTCTGGGATACACGGTGCCGCTGAATTTGCTGGGGGAGAGCACGCTGCGGAGGAGACACTTAGGGGCTCAGGAGAGTCGAATCCCAGCTCTGCGTTTGGCCCCGCAGCCTTCCCAGACCCCAGTTTCCACAGCATGAGCTCATGCTGGAAGAGTGCCTGCCCGGGACCGGGGTCAGCTCTGCTCTGTGGAACCCTTGGACCATGTGGCTGGGGACCATAGGCCGGTCTGTGCTGGGAAATTGCCCTGGACGGGTGGGAGAGGTGGCAGCCTGGGGGTGCCCTGATGCACAGCGATGTCCTTGGGAGGCAGTCTGCTCGCTCCCCACGGGGGAAGAAACTGAACTTGGGCTGGGTGGGCAGAGTATGTGGTGAGGACTGGCTGGCTTGGGGGGGGTCCCCACGACTGGCAGTCTGTCCGACCTGGCCGGCGCCCACAAGCAGGCCTCAGAGACGCAGGCCTCTTTGGCGGCCGTCCTCCTGCTCTGAGCAATGTGTGTCCCCCTCCCGCCCCTGGCTGCCTATGACAAGTGGCTTTCAGTAGATATGACAGCCACTGGTGGGGGGTCCCTGGCCCCGGTCCACGTCTCCACACTTGACTTGCTCAGAGTTCACTGGCCTGAAATAATGTCCCCAATGCGAGTCGGCGGACGGAACGTTCGGAGTGGACGGTTTGGTGGTTTTTTTTTTTTCCTCCTTTTTTAATACATTAAACATGCATTACTGGATTTCTACCCGGTTCCTCTGACAGCTGTGGAAAAATAAAGAAAATTCAGTTTGAACTTAAAAAGCTAGGGCTTAATTTATGTCCCGCACCTTTGTCTGCCTGGTCCTTTTTCCTCTTCCGATGGAAAGGCCCCAGGGAGCGGGAGACACAGCTCTGCCACCCCACGTGGCCCCGTGGTGCCCGGGCCTTAATAGGGGCGCCCAGTGGCCAACACGGAGGGGAGTTTTCAGATGGAAATGCGACGAAACAATGCAATCATCTGTCTCCCAATCTGTTTTGAAGGGGGGAAGAGAGAGCTGCTGGGAGGAGAGAGTCGGTTTCTGCTGGGAGCTTTCATTCAGAGCGTTTTATAGGGAAAGACAGATGTCATGAATACTGATGTGGATGGCCTGGCTCCGGTAGAGGTTTTTAATTTTCTGAGTTGTAAAGACAAAGTGTTTTAATAATACAGGGAAACACATGTTCATGGAGGGCCTTTTAGCTCATTCTGGTTTCCCTCTCTCTCTCCCTCCCTCCCTCCTTCCTTCTTTCTTTCCCTCCCTTCTTCTCCTTTTTTGCATCCTTCTCTTCCAAAGGGTCCTTTCTCTGTGCCGAGGAGGAGAGAGGGGAAGGAGGCTTGGTGACCACCAACCACGTTAGCATCTGGAAACTCAGCCCAAAGAGAGTGCCGTTCCTTTTGGCCCTTCGCGGGGGTTGGGGGCATGGGAAACATCCCCTTTGTGCCGCTTCTCGGTTCCCCGTCCCAGTGGAAGGAAAGGACATGCCTTTCTGGAACGCTGGGCTTCCACCAAGCCTCACAGCGTTTCTGAGTCTGGGGCAGAACGGTGCAGCCAAAAGGGGCATTCGTTACGCAACCAACATTTATGGAGCACCTACTGTAAGCGGGGACTGGGAAAATGGAGGTGAGTTAGACATGCTCCCTGTGCTTAAGAAGCTGCTGGTCTGAGGGAGGAGGCAGAAAGTCAGCCGTATAAAGGTGAGGTCATGACGTGCTGGGCGAGGTCCCTGCCTTGAGCTCTTCTGGAATCAGGGGGACCGTACCCCTGAGGGAGGTGTCCCACCTGGTCTTGGAGCTCTTCATCAAAGGCAGGAGCCCGTCCAGTACTGCCTGCCTCCCCAAGGAGGTCATCGGGGGACAGACGCTACGTCTCCCATTTGATGGGCAAAGAAACTAAGGCCCAGAGGCCCAGAGCGACAGCTCTAAGAAGTGTGGACAGCACTGAACCTAGGGCCTGGAAGCCCAGAGTCAGGGCCTCCTGGCTGCTGAAGGTCCCCCGCCGTCGTCAGATGGGGCGCTTAGCACGGACCTGCTCTGGCAGCCCCATGGGAGCCCCAGGACGTAGGCGCTGCAGTCGCGTTCGCGCTATGCACGGGACGTGGGGTGGGAAGCAGAGGAACTCACACCCGGCGGAGGCCATCTGAGTCGACGCTGTCGTTGTTTGTTTTTAATCGTGGTTAAATACAACACGACCTAGTCCTCAGCATCTACACTGAAAGCTGCTTCATCATCCCCAACGAAACTCTGACCCCGTGAGGCCAGGACTGCCCCGGTCCCCGTAGCCCCGGGATGCTCTCTGTCGCTGCGGACTCCGTCCACTCTAGGGACCTCGCATGGGTGCGGGCACAGGGCTTGCCCTTCGTGAACGGCATCTTCCACTCCGAGTGGGGTCCTCGGGGTTCCTGGGAGATGCGGTCCACGGGACGCTTGCCTCCCGTGAGGTCGGGTCTGGATCGTATTCCATGGCAAGGATGGACCAGTTTCCCTGTTCCTCTGTTGACGACAGGGTCCTCCTTTAAAATGAAATAATTACGTTCTTCTATAGACTAGTGCCCAGGTGGACGGTGCTGGGATGCGGTTGGAGGCGCTGGAGGGAGGGGGCCTGAGCACTGAGAGGCCGCAGAAGCCCCCGTAGGGCCCCTTGTGCCATCAGAGGCTCTGGCTGGAGGCGGCTGCCGTGCCCTGGCCTCAGCAGACAGGCACTTTGGCGCCTGCTGGTCATACGCCCCGGGCTAGGCTCTGGGTAGGGATTCAGGGCAGGTAAACCACCATCTCCTCATGAGGCAGAAGGGAAGGGGCACCCAACACACTTATTCATTTGACAAGCAAGTACTGAGTACCTTCTGTGTACACCAGCACTGGTACCCAGAGCTGGTGTTGGTGGCCTGGGTTTTGGGTCTGATGTCCTCCTGTGACCTGGGCTCATATGCTCCTTGACCCCCCCTGCTGAGGGATAGTCAGGGGGTGAGAACCTTGGAGAACTGCCACCCTCAGTTTCCCCATCTGTGGACCAGGGTGTTCCCTGTGGGACTTTCTAGGTTGATGCTCTGAGTTCATTGTTCCGGGCATGGGGCAACTCTGGGGTTGGCTGGGTGGGGCTGCTACAGGGTCTGGGAATGACTGCTGGGCAGGAGGCTTGTGCAGGAGCAGCCCCAGTGATGGAGGGAAAGCCCAGCCCCTTTCTGCTCATTTGAGTAGGCTCATCGATGGGGAAGGCAGGTCCTGACCTTCAGCGGGTTTGCTCCCCTGGCTCCCCCTGACTCTTTCTAGCACGCATCCCTGCAGCCATGAGACCAGGAGTGCTCACTCCCTCTGGGAGAGGTGCACAGCCACGAATTTTCTGGAAGGCCCGCTGCCTGTACCGAGGCTGGAGACCCTGGGGAGGAGCCGTTCTGGCTCTGTGGGCAGTTTAGATGAGGCTTAGTGCCTGGGACCCTTGGACCCAAACCTCTGTGCCGGTCCTTGAATTCCCAGAAGTGGGTTGGATCAGAGAGCACACCTGGGTCTCGGCTGGAGAGGCCTGTCGCTGGGAATGGCGGTCCCATGAGAGGTCCCATGTGAGGTCCCACAGCTGTGCCTCTGCTCTCCAGATCTCACCAGTGTGGAATTACCTTCCTTCTATGTCTTTGCCAGTTTGGTAGGAGCAAAATGATACTTTAGTTGTCAGTGCCACAGCTGCATTTCTCTGACTGTTGGCAAAGTTCAACGTTTTGTTACCTGTGTTTACGGACCCTATTTTCCTTTCGTGAATCACCTAATTGTATCTTCAGCCCATTTTCCCATGAGTGTGTTTTTCTTTCTTATTGATTTATAAAAGCTCTTTGTATATTATGGATATGAAGATGGTCAGAGTTCATTCATGGATGACATTTCTCTTTTCTGGGGACAGTAAATAGAACTGTTGCCCCTTTCTCAAGGTTAGCTGATGTTTGAAATTCTTACTGCCCCCTCCCCCCCAAGCCGCTCAGCTTTATACTTTTCTTTGCATTTCACAGATGTCTGGGCACAGCTGCCCCTACAGGAGCCGTATAAAGCCCCAAGGAGAGCTTGATCTTGGACCAAAAGGCCCCAGTGTAATAGCCTTTGTGGGTCCTAATGTGCAAGAAAGGATGTCTGAGTTTATGTTCTCTGGGCGCTTTCTCTGGCCAGCAGATGATCGGGAAGGGCGGAATCACAACCATCCCCTCCCTAACGCACACAGCCCCGGGCCCCGACGAAACACGCAGTCACTTCTTTGGGGACAAGCAGATTTTTCAAACAAAGTTTGCCAAATAAGCACATTTTGTTTTGTGTTGTTTTTTTTTTTCCCCTCCAGGGCAGATGCAAACGGTCTTTTCAAATCGGTTTGGAGGAAAATAAATGAGCCCACGCTGGGGCTTCAATAAATCTTTGCGTAGCTACAAGGGTGAGTTTTGGGCCCGATGAAGGGCCCAGTGTGTGGCTTATGAATGATGCCCAGTGATGGCTCCCCACCCCCGCCTTCCTCTCTTCCCCTCCTCCGCCCCCCGACCCAATTTAAAATTGGACATTAATGTTTTAAGACAAAGGGAGCTTTGGGCATTTCTCCCCCTCCTGGAGGGTCTCCTGGTGAAATATTTGTCGTGGCTGTACTCCGCGTGTGACTGGGGTCCGTGTCTTTGAGCCAGGACCCGTCTCCAGGAGATGATCCAGGTGGCCACCTTCTGCCCGGCGGCTCAAGGACCCCCACTCCGGCTGCAGATGACTCAGGGTCCCCAGCGAGGAGGAGCTCTCCTTGCCTCCCTGCTGGATACTGGACAGTGCTGGCAGCAACACGGCCTGGCTCACACGGTGCTGCCTCCTGACCAGTCTCCTGGTGCTGTCCCCATCCACTTGCCCAATGGTGGCTGGCCAATGGATGGCGTGAGACACCCTGAGAATCCTCTAGCCTCTGCCCAGTAGCCTGGCTGCCATCCCCGCTCTCGTCTCCCACCCTTTCCCTGACACACACTCTGTGTCCAGCATGCCAACCCCCAGCATGTTACCCAGGAAGCTTGGCACCTGGGGTGACCCTCACCTACCCGGCCCACCTGGAGGAACCCTGCTCTTCCTTAAGGGTTGACCCCAAGCCTCCCCAATGTTGCACCTGCCTTGATGTCCCTTCTTTTTTTTTTTTTTAAAGATTTTATTTATTTATTTGACAGACAGAGATCACAAGTAGGCAGAGAGGCAGGCAGGGAGAGAGGAGGAAGCAGGCTCCCTGCCAAGCAGAGAGCCCGATGTGGAGCTCGATCCCAGCACCCTGGGATCATGACCTGAGCCGAAGGCAGAGGCTTTAACCCAGTGAGCCACCCAGGCGCCCCACTGATGTCCTTTCTTGATGCCTGGTGGCAGACCACCACACTCATAGGCGGTGGGGGTGTAGGGACTATGTGCCCCATCCTGTGGTCTCTGCCCAGTCCTCTCTGGCTCTTTCAGGGGTCCCTGTCCTCCGGGTCTGTGGGATTCCTTTCTCAGAGCGGTGTCGGGCGTAACAGGCCGTGCCAAGAAGGACGTGTGTGCATTCCATGGGCCACGGGGAACCATGGAGTGGGAGGTGACGACATAGCTGAGCCAGGAGGGGGCCTCAGCGCCCAACAGCAGGGGAAAGTCCCTCCTTGGCTCCATGACACGCGGCATGGACCACTCGTCCATCCCTGCCTGGCGATCTGTCTCCCCCCAAATTCATATCCATCACACCTCAGAATGAGAATTTATTTGGAAATAGGGTCTTTGCAAATGCAATGAAAATAAGGATCTTGAGATGAGATCATGCTGGCTTAGGAAGGGCCCTGAATCCAAGGAGTGTCTTTATAAAGGAGGAGAAGACAGACACACAAAGAGACCACGTGAAGTCGGGGCAGGGACAGGAGTGATGTGGTTACAGCCCAGGGATGGCTGCGGCCCCCGGCAGCCAGAGGAGGCAAGAAGGACCTTCCCCAAGAGCCTCTGGAGGGAGTGGGGCCCTGCCCACACTTGACTGCGGACTTCTGGTTCCAGACTCAGAGAATCGATTTCCATCATTTGAAACTACCAAGTGTGTGGCTACTTGTCACAGCAGCCCCGTGGCACTCATACGTGTCCACTGCCAATGGGACTAAAATCATTCGGATGGAAACTGGAGGAAGTTTTCTCAGTCTGCAGGTTTCCCTCTTTGGGGGAGCAGGCCTGTCCTCCGGTCGCTGCCGCGCAGTGCACTGTGCTGGCCGGGGTCGGGGAGCCGAAGACCCCACCTCTTTGGCCTCAGGCACTTACACTCCCTCAGCCTGGGAGCCCCCGACTGTTCCTGCTACCAGAGTGTCTGCCCAGGAAGCCTGACCGGGAAGG
Organism: Lontra canadensis; assembly: GCF_010015895.1. Classification (NCBI taxonomy): domain Eukaryota; kingdom Metazoa; phylum Chordata; class Mammalia; order Carnivora; family Mustelidae; genus Lontra; species Lontra canadensis. The sequence continues at coordinate 7,882,690 of NW_022631060.1, forward strand.
CGTGAATTCGTGAGTAGAGGCAGCCGGGCACACTCCAGAGATATTCGTCACCTGTGACATGTGGTCCTTTTACCTTAAGGTTTCCGCACATGGATATACTTGAAAAACAAGCCCAAAATGGAGACCAAAATGTGTGTATACATCAATATGCTGCTGTTTTTTCTTTTCTTCCAGAAAGAACAGCATGGTTGCCGTGTTCCCAGTGTCCTGACCTGTTCCCTTAAATGGGACTCCTGATGGAGGCTGCTCTGGAAGCAGGACTTGGATGCATGGTGGATAGAAGGGAGGACACCAGGGTTGGGGGACAGCATGAGCAAGGCCCGGCCGAGGGAACTTCTCTAGGATCACTGGAGTAGGCCTATCATGGGGGTAGAGGGCAAAAGTTTGGGGGGCTCGATTTCAGCTTTGAATGTTTAAGGGAGGTCCTTAGATTTTGTTCTGTGGACATCGGGGGTCACTGAAGATTTTTTTTTTCATTTTATTTATTTGACAGAGAGAGATCACAAGTAGGCAGAGAGGCAGGCAGAGAGAGGGGGGGAAACAGGCTCCCCGCTGAGCAGAGAGCCCGACGCGGGGCTCGATCCCAGGACCCTGAGACCATGACCCGAGCTGAAGGCAGAGGCTTTAACCCACTGAGCCCCCCAGGCGCCCCATTACAGAAGGTTTTTAGTGGGACAGTGATGTGATTCAATCTGGCCCAGGGAGGATGAACCCAAAGGGGGTATTGGAAGTGGGACCCCAGGTAGGGATTTACCATTGTCCAGGTGTTGGTGGACCAGGCTGCAAGCTTGTCATTTCCTAAGTTACTGACTGAAGGACCAACCGACCCATCAACCAACCAACTCCCCCGCTCTCCCCACCCTCTCCCCTCTCTCCCCAGCTCTCTCCCCTCCTCTCTCCCCCCCTCCCACCCCCCCCCCCCCCGCTCTTCCACGAGGCATGGATCTTGTTCCCTTTGCTGTAGTCCGTCAGCATATTCCATTTGGGGAGTGGACAGCTCACCCGATTTTCTGAGAACATCCCTGGATTGTACCCCTTGGTGATGCAGACACCTTCTATCCACATGGTCAACATCTAGAAGAGTTCTCAGAATACAGGATGAGCCAAGTCTTGGGTTAGGCTTTGGGGTCCTTCTACAGAATCCCTGGTCATCTTGGAGCAGACCATGTCATGTCAGAAACCACAGCTGGGGGCTCCCAATTCCACTGCCCTGCCCCATTCCATGGCCCACCACCATGATCAGAAGTTTCAGCTCTGGCTAGGAACTTGTAGAACTTTCTCAACTTGGGGGTTTCTTTACCCAAAGAAGGGTCTTCTAGGTTTACTATATGATGACACTATCACAGCAGAAATGGCCAAGGGTGGGGACTCCTCTGGTCTTCATTTGCATATAGGGAAACCAAGACTTGGGGAACTGGGTGATTTGTAGAAGGTCATTCAGCTAGCTTAATAGGAAGGGAGCCAGGATTCAAACAGAGCTGGGAGGCTTTCCTGCCAGACCATCAGGAGGCAGCTTGTGTTTCCTGGCTGGGAGACACCAGCCACCTCCCACCTCTAGCCTCCTCAGTGCATCTGATACAAAAGCTCCTCTTAGGGTGTCTGGCTGCTTGTCTAGCTCCAAACTGGCTCAGGATCCCATCTTGTTTGTTGGACCCATTGCCAATGCAGAGGTGGGTGGGCGATTAGTGACAGAAGGAATCTGGGCTTCACCACCCCCCTATTCACCCATCCATCCATCCACCCAACCACCCACCCCCCTACCCACATGCCCATCTGTCTGTCCATCCATCCGTCCACCCATCCACCCACCCACCCACATGCCCATCTGTCCGTCCATCCATCCGTCCACCCATCCACTGAACATCTACATGTGAAGGGGCCACTCACCCTCAAAGCCGAGAGGGGATTTTTCCTAGAGAAGGTGTAGGAACAAGAGCAGGCAACATCCATCCCCGTGTTCCCCAAACCTGGTTGTGCAAACACTGATGGAATGAACAGATGCACACACGGTTCCTCTTATGTCCTGCCTCCCGTCATCCCATCCCATCCTTTTTAGAGAAGTGCTTCCTGTGACAGCCAGCTGCATGCGGGGGCGCCCTCATAGCACCTCCCCACGGCTGCCCCAGGGTGGGGCCTTTCTGCTCTGGGCTTCTCTGCTGTGCTGTCTCTGCAGCTCAGCCATCGGATTCACTCACAAACCTGGAACTGTGAAGGAGTTAACTCTCTATGGTCGCTCTTGGCCATGGGGGACGAGAGCCAATGGGTAAAGCCTCCTTTAGCCCATCCCCTTCCAAACCCCAGAGCGGCTTCTCAGAGGTCCCCAGCTGGGGATGGACCACAGATGGCTTCATCCTCCTGCCCCTTCCTACTCTCCCTGGTCCCCGTTTCTGGGCCTGATCCCCCAAACTTGCCAACTGCCTACTACCTGCCTTTTCTCAGGCTCAGGCAGATCCCAAAGCAGTTTGGGGATTCTGCCCGTTTAGAGCAGCCAGGGTAATAAAGCAGGAAAACGCAATTCATCAGTTTCCTTAGAGACCTCAAGTGCCTTCATTCTCTTACCTGTTGGTCCAGCCGGCCACGCCGCGCCCTCCCTCTCGGGGCCGGTGCTCACCCTCACCATGCTCATGTTCATGGCCATGCGAGCAGCCGGTGCTGAACATCTCGTGGTGACTCGAGCCAAGGAGGCAGAAGAGGGATTCAGGCGGGAGATGCTGGAGGCAGACAGACATGGGTTCAGCTCTGCTCCCCTACTTTGTAGAGGTGAGATCTTGGTGGGCGGTTTCACGTCTCTGAGCCTCCTTTCCCCCATATGCACGACGGGCATAAGAACACCAACTTGAGAGGCCCTCGTGGGGGAGGCAAGGAGATCTCATACGTCAGGTGCAGAGCCCGGCAGGTGGTGGGCTGGTGGTGGAAGCAGCCACGGCAGAGGGGCCGGGTTTCTGGAAACTGGTACCTCAATTCTGCTGTCCTGTTCCAGTCCCCAGCGCGACTCAGCACATCCCTTGTCCTTGCCATGGCTAAGAGAGTCAGCAGCCCACGGTTTGTTGGTAGGAACCCAAAGAAACAAACACCATGGTCACTGGGAGGGGATGGTACCTTTCCCTGCCAGCGGGGCTGTGGGCAGCAGGTGATGGAAGGTGCTGGTGGCACGACTAGCCTCGCCCTAGGTGTGGGAGACGGTTCCTTGGGAAAAGTTGCTCTTTCATGTGCACGTCAGCTGGTGATGGAATGAGAACTTTTTAGAGGCTTAAAGAAACCCACCCTGATCTTTGGAAACCTCTACTTGCCCCAATTCAAGCCCCAACAGCATTTCCCTGCTGATGGCTCGTGAGTTACAAGGGCCAAATTTGTGACTTTCACGCCCCCAGAGTCGGATTGAAAGATAAAGAAAACTTCTCAGTGGGAGAAACGGCTGATTCTGAGGACGTGCTAATCCTCCATGAAGGGGGAATGTGCCCCAGCCAGAGCGCCAGGTGCGTGCGCAGTGGGCTCCCCTCCACAGGCCCGGGGAGGGTCTCCTTCCCACTGGTCCTGGGTCCCCACCGGGCAAAATCCAGGACACATTACAGTTCTTAAAGGAACAGATCAGATCATTTTATTTCCCCTTTTCTTACCTTCAGCTCCTGTCGGTTGCCTTTCAGTGAGAGCTTCCTGCGTTTCTTTACCTTGTGGGGTCCTTACGTTGTCCCAAGGGCAAGACGTGGTCATGCCCCAATTTATAGATGGGGAAATCTAGGCTCACTGCACATGATGCCCCAGGCTTGACCGCAGCTGGTCAGCCTGCACCAAAGCCCTCCTTGCTGCCACCTGGGCACTCCCCGCAGCCCTCTGTCTCCTGTCCCTGGCCTGCCAGCTCTGAGGAGGGCAGGCTGAGGATGGGGGCAAAGGGAGCCCTCCAGGGAGTGCTGCTTTGTGGGTGGGCTGCTGCTTCTGCAGATCTGTACCCTACCCACTTTCATGAGCGGCCAGCACCTTGCAGCCCTAGTCCTGGGGCTGGATGGAGTCACGTGGGGTCATGGATCCCCCAATGGCAGCAGCCCTCATTCATGGAGGGAGAGCCTGAGGAGGGGAAGGGTGCGGGAGGCATCTCAGGGTAGAGGCCTGGGTCCCCAGAACATCCCATCCTACAGGCTGACCATGGGGGTGTCCTGCTTGGTGCCAGCCAGCCCGGCCTCATCTGGCCTGCCTGTGCCAAGTGGCCCATTTGACTGTCCCCATCTGTTTGCCCATGGGGTCCAGCGGGTGTCTTCTGGCTCAGGGCCCAGCTTTATCCTGGGAAGCTCCAACTTCCATCCATAGCTCTTTGTTTCAGTGCTTTATCCAATCCATTAGTGTTGGGTCAGTAAGGACTTCAGAGAGGATGGGGTCCAGACCTCCTGCCCTGTACAGATCGGGGCGGTTGGGGAACTGAGGCTCAGGAAGGGAAAGGGGCAGGTTGGTGGGAGAACTGGCCCAGGTCCTATGGTCTTCCCAAACCCTTGTTGGCTAACCCTGTGGTCGCCCAGAAGCCTTTGTCCACAGATGTCAAGGTGGGGGGCCCTCAGGCCCATAGGCCAGTTTGGGCTCTGTGGAGGAGTCTGGGTGTCAACTGAGCCAGGGGGCCCTGAGCAGGGGGTAGGGGGAATGGAGGACTCAGGGCTAGCCACCCACCTCCCCTGGGACAGCAGCCTCTCTGCTGGCTTTTTCTATGAGGTTTCTACTTTCGTACTGAACCTCAGTCCTCCACTCCGTCCCCATGTGTGGCTCATAGTAGGTGCTCAACACATGTGGGCAGTGCCTGCAGGAAACGGCCCACTAGCCGACCCAGACCGTCATTCTGCAGGTGGGAGAGAAGGGTCGGGCAGGGAGGGAGTCCCCTAGGATCAGCAGCGTGGGGACAGGCCAATATGGCACCTGGCTGTGTGCTGGGGGCATGAGAATTTCACTTGGGGGAGTTGGGGGGTTACAGGGGTACGGGAGGGGGGTGAGGGGCATCGTAGGGGTGGAGGAGGGGAGGCTGACAAACTCCTTGGTGACCCCTCTGCTCCAGGCCCTCCAGTAAATGCACCCTGTGTGACCTCCCCCATGAGTGTGGGCGGGACTCATGACCTGTTTCCAAATAACAGAATGACAGAGAAGTTGATGGGACATCACATCCCAGACGATGTTACGTTATGTGTGACTGGCCGGCCGTCACACTCCCTCTAGAGTCTCCCCTGATGTCTGGGGGTGGAGAGAGCTTGCCTGGCGGTGCCTGTGGATGGCCTCCAGCTGATGGCCATACGAGGTCAAGCCCTCAGTCCAGCAGCCGTGAGGAAATGCATTCTGCCAACAACCTGAGTGAGCCTGGGAGCTGAGCCTTCCCCAGTCGAGCTCCAGATGAGACCACAGCCCAGCAGACACTGCGGTTTCAGCCCCACATGGCCCTGAGCAGAGGACCCAGCTGCTGAGCCTGGATCCAGACGTGGCCTCGGTAGCTAAGACAGGATGAGAGCTAGAGGATTATTTTGCCTGTGACACAGCCCAGGAAGGTTGTCCTGGATAAGCCCTGATAACAATACCAAGCGAAGCCCAGAGAGGTTGGGTAACTTGTCTACGGTCACAGAACTGTAGGGTGAGGCTGGGATTTGACCCCAGGCTGTCCCTAGTCTTGAGCACCACCCACCAGCTGCCTATAGAGAGGGGCGCTCAGAGTGGACATGGGAGAGGTGACAATTGGACAGTCGGGTGGTGGGGACCAGGGGTGGCAGCCCAGCCCCATGCTCACCCCGGCTTTGCTCAGTCAGGAGGGCTCCTGTTTCCCACATGTCCAGCTGAGGAGGAGGGACCCCAAGAGAGAGAAGTGCGGACATGGCCCAGAGCTGTGTGGGGCCTGACCGAGAGCTGCCAGCCTGCCATGCCCCAGGCTTCTCATCCTGGGTCTGCAGCCTCCCCCAGCTGTCCTGAGGGTGTGGAAGCCCCAGGTTGGCCCCACTGTGCTGCATGACCTTGTCCCACACACCCGGGGCCCTGGCAGGCCTAGAGAATGTGCTGGGGTCTGAGACACACCACGCTTTGCTCCCCGGGCAGCCCCCCAGCCCCCCACCTAATTTGTCAGGTACAACTGGGGGTGTTGTCTTGTCGAAGGCCCTGGTGTGCCTCAGTCGCCCTCCTGAGGTCTCAAAGGGGTGCCAGAGGGGGAACAGAAAGTCACATCCTGTCCCCAGCCTGTCCTCACCGAGCAGCTGGTGCATGGGGGAGCCGCAGCCCCGAGTCTGGCCTCCGAGCTCTGGCTGTTCCTGCAACCTCCCATGCTTCTCCCTTTGACTTTTCTTATCCTGAAATGGAGGACTTCGGACCGACGACCTGGCAGGTTTCTTCCAACTTCAGGATTACAGTTGGCAGCTAGAGGTGGCCCGGGTTCTCCCAGACACCTGCCAGGGAGCCCAGCTTCCATCTCTCCCCCTCTGGCAGAAGGCACTGCCGACGTGAACCCTCTTTTCTGGGGAATGACCTGTTATCTGTTTCTGGAGACCTGCTATCACCAGAAATCGGGTCACTACCTCACAGAGTGGCAAGTTTTGATGGACAGGCAAGATTCTGAGCTCCTCATGGAGGAAACCGAGTGCCTCCCATATGAGAGAATAAAGGAGATTGAGAGTGGAGAAGAGAGAATGTCTCCAGGGCCCTGCGGTCCAGCAGAAGGTCGGGTGACCATGGACAGGAGCTGCTGGGGTGATGTTGAGTTTTCCTGGAACCACGGTTTTAAAAAAGGAAGAACAGGGCAGCTGCATGGCTCAGCTGGTTAAGTGCCTGCCTTTGGCTCAGGTCACGATCTTGGGTCCTGGGATCGAGTCCTGTGTCAGTCTCCCTGCCCAGGGGGAAGCCCGCTTTTCCCTCTCCCTCTGCCACTCCCCTTTCTTGTGCTCTTTCTTTCTGTCAAGTAAATAAACTCTCAGGAAAAAATAAAAGGAAGAACAAACTAAGAAAAGAATTTATTTTAGTAATACATTTCATTTAACTTAATACAACCCAAATGCTATCCTTTCAATATGTAATCAATGGAAAGCATTCTTAGGGACATTTTATACTCTTTTTTGGCATTTGAGATATCGGTCTTACTTGGTAAGACGTCTTGGAAACCCAGTACCTCTCTGTTGATCCTAGCCACATCCCAAGTGCTCAATTCCAAGCGGGTGGCTGGGGGCTGCCCTCGTGGCCTGCACAGCTCTGGGGATAGAGATGGGCTGGGATCTGCCGGTGCCACCAGCTGGCCGTGTGGCTTACACTCCCGGCGTGCCAGGCGCTGTTCTGAGAGCTTTACATCTATGAACTCCAGCCAATCGGCATTCCCATTTTCAAGCGGAAGAAACGGAGGCACAGAGAGGTTAAGTAATCTGCCCAAGGTCACACAGCTATGGAGAGGTGGCGTTGGGATCTGAACCCTGAGTTTTATTTGCTAGCAGTGCTTTGTAAACGATGGCACAAAGTCAAATCATTAATCTCTCAGTGAGTCAATTCATAGAGCAGCTCCCGGGAAGGGGGCCGAGCTGTGGAATGTCTCCGTGCTCCCGGGAAGGGGGCCGAGCTGTGGAATGCCTCCGTGCTCCGGGAATTCACTGCATTTCGTAGACATTTATGAGCTGCCCGCTCCATGCCAGCACGAAGGGCGGCCTGGGGCAGACCTGGATTTTTCACCAGGGACTGGCTTTTCCTCACCTTCCCACGGAACCCCCTCCCGCTGCTGGGTGTCCACCCGGGGCCCTCCGACGCCAGGCAATCTCGCCTCCCCACATCCCCACCAGCCTCCACCCTGCTTCAGCCTTGCCCCAGGAGCTCACAAGTTCAGGCCGAGACCCATGGCAGCCTGGGCATTCCTGCAGGCGAAGGAGGGTGGGCCCACATCCACAGAGAAGACTTGCTGCCTCTCCCACCTGGTCACTGGCGGGATTTTTCCCTGGGGCACCCTGGCCCCCAGAAGCAGGTGCCAGTTTTAGCGGCCAAGTCAGTTTCTGGTCTGGGTTTGTTTCTCTGTACCCACTGATCTCCTTAGCCTCTCCCCTTTTCTCTCTCTTTGAGTCTTATTCATTCATTGAAAAACCACTGAAAATTATTATTATTATTTTTTAAAGATTTGATTTATTTATTTGACAGAGACCACAAGTAGGCAGAGAGGCAGCAGAGAGAGAGAGAGGAGGAAGCAGGCTCCCTGCTGAGCAGAGAGCCCCATGCGGGGCTCGATCCCAGGACTCTGGGATCATGACCTGAGCCAAAGGCAGAGGTTTTAACCCACTGAGCCACCCAGGTGCCCTGAAAATTATGTTTTTAAAGATTTTTAAAAATTTATTTGACAGAGAGACACAGCAAGAGAGGGAACACAAGCAGGGGGAGTGGGAGAGGGAGAAGCAAGCTTCCTGCAGAGCAGAGAGCCTGATGCAGGCTCGATCCCAGGACCCTGGGATCATGACCTGAGCCGAAGGCAGACGCTTAACTAACTGAGCCACCCAGGAGCCCCTGAAAATAATTTTTTAACGTTGAGTCTTACCACATATATAAGTGATGTGCCCACACCTTGTCTACCCAGGTAACAGCCACAGGGGCCAAGGAAGCGAACAGTGCCGGCTCCTGTCCTGTGCCGTTTGCCAGCCAGCACCCCCACCCCGCGGAGCCTCTCATCGGCTCCCTGTCATCCTAGCTGAGCTCTGCCTGTCTTTGAGCTTTGGAAAAATGGAACCTTCAGGATGCGATCTTTCCTAGCAGCATCTTTCGGTCAACACCGTCTTTTGGAGACCCGTCCCTCCTGCTGCATACTTCCGTGATTTGTTCTTTCTTTCTAAACGATGGCTGAGAGACATCCCTTTGTCAGAGTTCGCCGCAGTTTGTCCACTCCCCTGTTAGTGGGCATCTCCCTCGTTTCCAGGCGTGGGCTGTTATGAATCCGTTCCCTGTGAGCATTCCCGCATGCATCTTTAGTGGCCATGGGTGTCCTTTCTCCCAGGCTGGACATGCCGGGCCAGAGTGCCATGCTCCTGCCCCTCAGTCTCCCCACCGCAAGGCACGAGGACCCGGGCTGCTCCGTGTTCTCCCCAACATTGGATTCTTCAGTATTGTTAATGTCAGCCTTTCTGTTGGATACGCAGTATGTGTGGCTTTAATTGCATTTCCCTGATGACCAAGGGGGCTGAGTACCTGATCAGACTCCTATTGGTCCACGGGACACTTCTTCTGTACAGTGCATGTGCCAGCCTTTCTGCTACTTGTCAGAAGATTAGGTTGTCTGGCTTTTTCTTGTTGATCTTTGGGAGGTGTTTGTGCATTCCCATTGCAAGTCTTTTGTTGGATTTATGTATTGCATCTTCTCCCATGTTGGGGCTTGCCTTTCTCCCACTTTAATTATGTCTTTCCATTTCTTAAGCTTCTTTCCCCCCCCTTTTTCTTTAAAAAAAAACCCCCTTTTTATTTTAAGATAATTATGGTCTCACATGTAGTTGTAAGGAGTAATATGGAGAGATCCCCATGTGCTTTATCCAGCCTCTTCCAATGGCGACATCTTGTAAAACTAGAGTACGGTGTCATAACCAGATGCTGACACTGATACAGTCAAGACACGCAACGCAATGTTCCATCACCACGAGGATCACCCATGTTGCCTTGTCGTAGCCATCCCCAGTTCTCTCCTGTCCTGCCTCCCTCCTTAACGCCTGTCAACCACTGTTGCCACAGTCTGAACCATCACAGAACCACAATCCGTCCTACATTTCTCTAGGTTTTCATTTCAAGAATGTCATGTAATTGGAATGATACTTCAGCTTTTTTTTTTTTCCACTCAGTTTACTTCTTTGGGGACCCGTCCACGTTGTCGTGTGTACCACTAGTTCATTCCTTCATATTGCTAAGTAGCAGTCCGTGGGATGGATGGGTCATGGCTTGCTTATTTATTGACCTGTTGAAGGACATCTGGGCTGTTTCTGGCTTTTGGGTATTACAAATATGGATGGCTGCTATAAACACTCATGTATAGGTTTTTGTGTGAACATAAGTCTTCATTTCTCTAGAGTAAAAGCCAGGAACGTAAGACCAAATTGTCGTCCTGAGTGGCTGCACCATTTTGCATTCCCCCCAGCAACCTATGATAAGCCCAGCTTCTTTGTATACTCTTTGTATACTTCTTTGTATACTCAGGACACTTGGTGCTGTCCCTAATTTTAATCTTAGCCATTCTGAAAGGTGTGTAGTTAGTTGTGGTTTTCATGTGCACGATTAATGGCTAATGATGTTGACCATTTTTCATGCGCTTTTTTCCCATCTGGGTATCTTTTTCCGTGAAATGTCTTCACATCTTTGCCCATGTTCTAATCGGATTGTTTGCTACTTTATTGTTGAGTTTTAAGATTTCTTTATATAGTCTAGATACTTGTACTTCATCAGATATATAGATCGCAAATTTTTGTCTATTATTTTTGTTTGTTGTTTTTTACCAGTCTATAGTTTACTTTTTCATCCTCTTGACAAGATCTTTGGCAAAGTAAAAGTTTTGTATATTTTTAAATAATATTTGTTCTTTGGGTGACAAGTCAAGAACTCTTTGTCTCACTATAGATCCTAAAGATCTTCCCTGTTTTTTCTAAAAATTTTATAGTTTTACCTCTTGTACCTATCTATGATCCATCGGAAGTTAATTTTTGTAAAAGGTGTGAAACTTAGGTCAGGGTTCAGTTCATTGCCCAGGGCTAACTACTTCAATGCTGTCTTTCCTCCACTGACTTGCTTTTGCACCTTTGTCAAAAATTAACATATATCGGTACATATTTGTCTGGATCTGTTTCTGGGTCCTCTATTCTGCTTCAAGGGCCTATATGTCTATCCCTCTACTTTCTCATATTCACGTATTTTGACCATGTTTTCATTTTGATTGGTTTAGCCTTGAAATCAGGTAAGCTGATTCTTCTGACTACATTCTTTACAAAATTGTTTTATCTATTCAAATTCTTTTTCTTTTTCATATACATTTTGGAAGAATCTTATCTATATCTACAAAATTCTTGCAGGGATTTTGAAAGGAATTGTGCATATAAATCAATACCTTTATATCACTTTAGAGAAAATTGATATCTTTATTATGTTGATTCTTCCACTCCAAGAACATTGTATGCCTCCCATTTATTTATATATTCTTTGATGTCTTTCATGAGTTTGTTTAGTGTTCAGCCTATAAGTCCTGTGCACGTTTTGTTAGATTTACACCTGAGTATTTAATTTTTGAGCAACTGAAATGGTATTGTATTTTAAACTTTGATGTCCTTTTGTTTTTTTTTTTTTGCTAGTAAATAGAAACACAACCAATTTTTGTACGTTTATCTTGTTTTAGTGATGTTGTTGAATTTGCTTATTAATCATAGGAGTTGTGTGTGTGTGTGTGTAGATTCCTCGGGATTTTCTACAATCATGTTAACTGCAAAGAGAAACAGTTTTATTTCTCCTTCCTCATTTGTATGGCTTTTATTCCCTTTTCTTGCCGTATTGCAGTGGCCACAACTTCCACTACCATGTTAAGTAAGAGTGGTGAGAGAGGACTTCCTTTTCCTCAGCCTTTGATGGAAACTATTCATCATTTACCATTAAGTATATGTTAGCTGTAGGTGTTTTACAGGTTTTTAAAAATTATTAATTTGGGGAAGAGGAAGGTCCCATCTACTCCTATTTATTTCAGTGAGTTCATGCTGAATGTTGTCAAATGCTTTTTCTGTATGGATCAATATGATCATGTGGTTTATCTTCTTTCACTTATTATTACGGCAAATTGTACTGATTAATTTTTGAGTACTGAACAAACCCTGCATTCCTAAAATAAACCCCATTTGCTCATGGTGTATAATTCACTTTATACATTATTGAATTCTATCTGCTAAAGCTTTTAAAGGATTTTGGTGTTTGTATTCATGAAAGATATTGGTCTGTGATTTCCTTTCTTTCTTTCCTTTTCTTGTACTGTTTTTGTTTTTGGCATCAGAGTAATACTGGCTCCATGTAACATATTGGAAATTGTTTCTTCTTCTTCTATTTTCTGAAATAGATTGTGTAGAATTGGTGTTAATATTTCTGTAAACATTTATCAAAATTCTCCAGTGAAATTGTGTGGGCCTGGGAATTTTTTGAGGGAATTTTTTTTTTTAAATTATGAATATAATTTGTTCAATAATGCTATTCAAGTTATCTACTTCATATTGAGTGAGTTGTGGTTTTTCAAGGAATTAGTCAATTTCACCTAAGTTGTCAAATTTGTCTTTCATATTATTCTATTTTATCCTTTTGATGTTTCCTGGATCTGTAGTGATACACCGTTTCATTCTTGATTTGGCAATTTGTGTCTTCTCCCTCTTTTGTTAGTCTTGCTGGAGTTTTATCAATCTCATCACTGTTCTTAAGGAACTAGCTCTTTGTTTCACAGATTTTTACTTATTACTTTTGTTTCACTAATTTTTTAAAAATTATTCTTCTGTTGTCCATTTTATTGATTTCCACTCTTATTTTTATTATTTCATTTCTTCTGCCTTTTTGTTCATTTTGTTTTGCTTTCTGTAAGTTCCTGAAGTGGGACCTTAGGTTGTTGAGACATTTTTCCTATTGTATACATTAATGCTATAAAAGTTCCTCTCAGCACTGCTTTAACTATCTCCCTCTATACTGGCATGTTGTATTTCCATTTTCATTAAGTTCAATGTATTTTTAAAACTTCCTCTGAGACTTCCTCTTTGACCCAAGCATTATTATTGTATTGTTTAGTTTTCAAGTGTTCATAGATTTCCCTGTTGTCTTTTTATTATTGACTTCTAGTTTGATTCTATCATTGTTGAAGAACATGCTGTATAATTGCTATTCTTTTAAATTTGTTGAGGTTTGTTTTGTGGCCCAAGATATGGTATATCTTGATACGTGTTCCATGAACACTTCAAAAGAATGTACTTTCTACTGTTATTGGGTGGGATGTTCTATAAATATGGGCTAGATTCTGTGAGTTGATTGTGTTGTGTGCTTTTGTTTCCTTGTTGACTTTCTGCCTAGTTGTTCTGCCGGTTGTTGAGAGATTGGTGTTGAAATCCCCAACTATAATTTTGTATTTGTCTGTTTATCCTTTCAGTTCCATTAGTTTTCCTTGAACTGCTTTCAAGATTTTATAACACTTTTAGTTCTCAGAAGTTTAATTAGTACATGTCTTGATGTGAATTTCTTTGGTTTATCCCGTTTAAAGTTGGCTCAGCTTCTTGAATCTGTAAGTCTATGTCTCTTCACAAATTTGGGAAGTGTTCAGCCATTATTTCTTTGAGTACTTTTTCAGTGCTGCTCTACTCCTCTTTTCCTTCTGGGACTCTGATGATGTAATGCTAGGTCTTTTGTTATAGTTCCACAGATCCCCAATGCTCTGTTCATTTTTCTTTTAGTCTATTTTCTTTCTTTTGTTCAGATGTGGTAATTTTTATTATTCTATCTTCCAGTTTTTCTTTGTCCCTCCCATTCTACTGTTGAATTTTTATTTCAGTTAGTGTATTTTTTAGTTCTCAAATTTCCATTTGTTCTTCTTTTCTATTGATTTGCTGATTTGCTGAGGATATCCATTTTTCATTTGCTTCAAGTGTATTCATAACTGTTTACTGAAGCTTTTTATCCTGACTGCATCAAAATCTTTATCAGATAACACTAACATCTCTGTTATCTCTGTGTTGGCATTTATTGATTACCACTTTTCATTCGAGTTATTTCTCATTCTTGAGATGGTGAAAGATTTTTAATTGAAATCTGAACATTTTTGTATTATGTTCTCAGACTCTGGATCATATTTAGATCCTCTGTTTTAGCTGTTTTTTTTTAAGATTTTATTTATTTATTAGACACAGAGAGAGAGAGATCACAAGTAGGCAGAGAGGCAGGCGGGGGGGGAGCAGGCCCCCTGCTGAGCAGAGAGCCCGATGCAGGACTCGATCCCAGGACCCTGAGATCATGACCTGAGCCAAAGGCAGAGGCTTAGCCCACTGAGCCACCCAGGAACTCCTTAGCTGGGGTTTTTGACAGCGCTTTGGTAGGATGACAGAAGATGCTGTTTCATTCATGCCAGGTGGAGGTAAAATTAATTTAGGTGCATGATGAAAGTTAGAGGTAAAGGTTCATTTTCTTTACATTGGCTATCTGGTCAATCTGGCACCACTTATTGAAAAGATCATCCTTTTCTTCCCCTGGATTGCAGTAGTCCTTGGGTCTTAAGCCAGGTAACCATGCAGGGGTGTCAGTTCTATACTCACTGCTTCATTGACAAAATATCAAGAATATGCCAGGATCTAGGTTAGGAACTAAGAGTCTCATGGACTTACTGCCTTAGAAGGATATGATCTTGAGAAAGAGGGGTGAAGACAGTGGTGAAGAAATTGATAGTTGTATTATCGGGGCATGGAGGGGTATCTCCAAATTAACCTGAAGTGGCAGATCAGGGAAGGTGTCCTGGAGGTAGAGGACCCCAGAGCATGTGTGGAAGGATGTGCAGGACTTGTCCAAGAGAAGACTGGCAGAAGAAGGACATTCTGGGCCAGAGGGAGGGCCTACAGCTGGAGGTGAGAGTCAAGAAACATCCTGGTACCCAAGGGCTGCTATTAGATGTTTAGCATTATAGAAATTGGAAGTTCAAGGAGGAGAGAGCATCCAAAGAGGATGCTAGAGACCTTGGTGGGGATGGATCCCTGGGGCATGACTGATTACATAGCACAGCTTGGATTTTACCCTGAGGGCAAGGGGGAGCCAGGATAGGACTGACAGCAGGGAGGGACATGGCCAGAGGATTCTTGGGGACAGAGGAGGGGACACCTTGGAAAGGTCAGGTCATAGGCTGAAAGACCCACTGGGTGATCAGTGCAATGATATTCAGGGGATTATGGCCTGGGGCTGGGGAAGTGGCATCAGCCCCCTCTTGTCAAGTCAGGAGAGGCACAGCTGGGCTCCACTGTGGGTCCCCATCATCCCGGTTGCAGGGCCAGAGTGGATCTCCTGTCTGAAGTCAACACGTGGAGACAGAGGTTGACCACAGGTGCATGGCAAGATAGCTGAAGTAGAAGGTGGTTCCACAGAGAAAGGTTGTTATCTCCAAGACGCTGCAGCATCTGGGCAAAGCAGACAACGCAATTCAGGTCAAGTGGGAACATGCAAGAAAGATCAGAAAAGCAAGGTAGGTGAAGAGCACCCATGGATGGGGGCTAGTTATAAACAAAGGTTTCCCCAGTGCTTGGAGGCACGAGGAAACACAGTCCCATTTCTGCCTCTAAATGTGGCTGCTGCACTCCTGCTCTGGCCACAGACAGACTTGTCCTCTGGAGAAATGATGTGCTAAGTGTAGATACCTAGTGTGGTGTCCTTCTAGCCCCTATTTCTTATAACTGGCACCTCTTTTGGAGTTCTCACTGGGGCACCCCACCCTGATCTGTTCTCTGCCACTGTCCCCCACCCAAAGGAGATGGACACCTAACCCTACCTTGTCAATTATATGGTGTCTGGGCTGGTCTCTCAACCAGACAAATTCAAAGAGGTCACATTGAAAGAGTGGTCATTTTCCAGGTGTCAAAAGCCCCAAGAAGGAGAGAACAGAGGAATCAAGAGCAGCAGAGAGCAGAATCTTTGGGTAAGAAGCCACTCTTGTGTCCTTGCAAAGAAGGCACCATCTTGTTTAAGCCAGCCAGATAAATAGTCTCTATCTGTAGCCCTCACGCTGTAGCTGCTGCACTGAGCCATATGCTGGGGACGGACTGCCTGACCCTATAACCCAAATGGCTACATGTGAGTCCAAAGGAGTTGGGACAGTCATCTATTTCTGTGTAACAGGTCGTCCCCAGACACAGCACTCTCAAACAATGATAAACATTTACCATCCCTGATAGCTTCTGAGAGTCAGGAATCTGGAGTGGTTTAGGTGGGTGGTTCTGGCTTGAGGTCTTCCATGAGCAAGAGTTGTATCATCTGAAGGCTCGGCGGGGGCAGGGGAAGACACTTCTAGGCTCACTCACATGGATGTTGTTGTCACTGGCTATGGGCCAGGCACTTCAGGTCTTTCTACTGGGCATCTCTATAGGCTGCAGCTTGAGAGTGGGGGAGGGAGGAAGGGAGGGAGAGGGGGAGGAGGCCCGCAGGATGAGTGGGGTTGGCTGCTAACAAGAAGGAGGGTAGGAATGAGCATTCTGCAGAGAAGTCAGAGAAAGCCTCTGAGCTTTCTGGAATGTTGCTTAAGGTCCTAGTGATGAGAGATGCAGCTGGTGAGGAAGGGGAGGCAAGAAGGACTTTGACGCCCTTCTAAGGGAGGTGGGGAGGGGCATATCTTGGGAGCAGTGGGGAGCCCTAAAGTTTGAAGCAGGGGAATGGCACTTTCCGATGGATCTAGCATCAGTGTGTGGAGAACGGAGTTGCAGAAGCGACACCAGGGCCGGGAGATACTTCCACTCGTTACTGTTTCAGAAATGGAAACCGAAGTTTGGAAGGTGGAGACCCTCACGGGAGGTCGCGAGGCCAGGAGGTGTGGAGCTGGGCTTTGAGCTCAGGCAGCCTGACCCCAGCACATCCACCCAACCATTTTCAGTGTCCGTGATGGGTTGAACGTGTTGCCACCAAAGACATATCCGAGCGCTTTCTCCTGATACCTGAGAATGTGTCCTTATTTGGAAAGAGCATCTTTCCAGATGTAATCAAGTTAAGGATCTTGAGATGAAGTCATCGTGGATTTAGGGTGGGCTCTGAGTCTAAGGAGTTGTCCTTATAAGAGAAAAGAGAGAGAGATTTGAGGCGCTGACACGGGGGGGAGAGGGCTGTGGGAAGAGGGAGGCAGAGACCGGAGTTACATATCTAACAGCCAAGCACACCCAGCACGGCCAGCAGCCCTCAGAAGCTGGGAGAGAGACAGGGAGCGGACTCTCTCTGAGAAGAGCCTCCAGAGGGAGTGTGGCCCTGCCAACACCTTGATTTAGGGCTTCTGGCTTCCAGAACTGGGAGAGAATAAATTCCTGCTTGTAGTCATCTGTCATACAGCCCCCAAAGCCCCTCCCAGGGACAGCCAGCCCCCTGGCCTGCCAGAACACTCCATTTTCCTCAGCCATTCACTGAGCCCAGGGGGACCTGAGTAGGGGGTATTGAAGAGACCCCTCTCCCTTCTGCCCGTTCTTCCCAGGAAACTTCCATGATGCTACCTGCTCCCGCAGGGGCTGACTGAGCTCCTACTGGGGGGTTCACACCAAGCAGGGGGCTAGCCAGGCAGAGTGGGAAGGACCTCTTGGACTTTGGTGTTTCCGAGAATCATCTGGAAGAGCTTGAGACACACCCCTGGGCTCCACACCTAAGAGGTTCGGATTCAGTCAGTTAAAGTGGTCTGTGTGCACGTCTCCCAGTTCCCAGCTGCCGTTGATGCCGCTGGTCTGGGGACCGCACTGAGTAGTGCCAGTCTAAGCAGAGGGGACAGCTCAGACAGGGGCTGGGTGACGGAGTTAGGGGGAGTGTGGAACAGCAGCGTGGGCCGGGAAAGCACCAGCTAATCACGGAGCACAGAGGCCCAACCTGCAAAAGCCCGATGATGAGGTGACAGGTGGGATGGCCCATTTCCAGGAGAGCCAAGGACCCATCCAAGGCCAGGAAGCCAGCTCCATGGTCTGCTTGAGGGAAGGGAAGCATTGGGAGGGCCAGGCATGTGCAGGAGAGCATGGGACGGGGTGGAGTGGGGGTGCTGGTGGGCAAGCTAGGGCCTTGGATCAAAGGTCTGCAGTAACAGGTTGGTACCTGTCACCGTGAAGGTTTAGAGAGGGCACTCAACCTTCCGGTCAGGAAGCCAATTCACAGAGGTTAGTCTGATCAATCTTGTCACCATTAACCACGCTGGGTGACCACCTGGATCTCCAAGTCTCCACCCTGTCATCGCTGGCACTCAGGCTCACCGCCGACTCAGCTGAAATCGGCCCAGCATTGGACTGTCTTAAGGTGACAAAACTGAGACAAGCCATATTGAAACCATCCAGGATGCCTCCGAGGGAGCCTCCTTTCTCCTCGGATTGTTCCAGAAAGGCAAGACCTTCCCATCTGCAAGGCTAGGCCTCTGGCTTTGCAAATGCCTCTGCCCACCCCCCATGGAGCTCCCCGAAGCCCAGACACTTAACGCAGCTCCAGGGCCCTTATAAACAGACCTTCCCCAGCTGGTAGGAGCTGTTTTCTTTTCCCCTCTAAGAGGTTTGTTCCTGGCCATAAATTCTGCAGCCCCGTCAGCCAGCCTAGGATGTACACGTTGGTAAACACTGTAGTTAAAACATGCTTCCCGGCTGAAAAAGAAGGGCTGACAATGCAGCCTTGTCCCCGGCAGCAAATCTGACGGCCACCTTCTTTGATTCCTTAACCTTGCTGCGGGCTTGTATGAAATTGGCCCCATTCTCCGGGGTCCATCAAACGTGCATTTAAAGTACTTCATTAGCATCTTTCTCTGATCCATAACCACTCGGCAAATCCAACAGTCACTTCGGTGAGGGCAGCCGCGGTTTTCTATCTGGTGAACATCTAAAACTCCTTGACAAAGTTCCTTTTAAAATTTACTTCCTTTGTTCCGTCTTCGTCTTCTGTTGAGATCTTTAGTGGCCGATGTACTCCGAGATGACTCGGGGACAAAACTCCCGTCTGGCCCAGACAGTAAATCTAGCCTCCATTCAGACGGGTTAAATGCGTGCTTTATGCCCATTGTCCCGGGCTCTCCAAAGCTCCTGCGCCTTGAAGGGTTTCCTACAATAAATTAAGCCCAGCGCACCGTGGTCGCGGGCGAGGGAGGACGCGGCCTGGCTGCGGCAGGGAGCGGGCCGGCGTCCGTGGCGGATGCAGGCCTCCGGGCCCGCACCCACACCCCCGCCCCCGTGTCCCTGGGCTTTGCGCCTGGGCTTCCACGGCTACTGGCGAGTCTGGCTGGCAAGAGGCAGAAATCCCAACCCCAAAGGGATTCAGCCACATTGTGAACAGGAGGTCGTGGGGGCTGGGCAGCAGCTGCGTGTGGGCTGCCCCGGGCCCCAGGACCCGCCCCGCTCTCTCCCTGTCCCCTCCGGGCCACACCCTCCGGCGGCGGACAGGACCGCAGCCCACGCACCTGCAGCCCCGAGCCCAGCGGGACCGAGCCCAGGTGTCTCCCCAGCATTCCTCAGCGACGGCCTCATTGGCTGCCTTTGGCCACGTGACCACTCCTGACCAATCACAGGCCCGGGTGGCCTGCCTGGCTGGGCAGTGAAGCCACACTCGGCAGGGTGCCAGTGGGGGAGGGGATGCCAGTGGGGGAGGGGGAGGGGGAGGGGGAGGGGGATGCCCTCCCGGGGGAGGATTGGGGCGCGGTGCTCGGAAGACGCGTGAATGGTGGATGCTGCGTGGCCGCGCAGCAGACGCCAGCCGCGGTCTCCAGCCAGGGCCCGTGACGCGCCGCGGCAGGTGGCTGCTCAGAGGCTGGAACCCAGAGGGGACCCGCACGCTCCACCCGCGGTTTCTTCGCTTCTGCCTGTGGCCGTCGTGCTGGCCTCGCTGGGCTCCTGATGCGTCTCTGGTGTTTCTCCGAGGAAGACCCATGGGCCGGCGGATGTCAGGAAAGGGAATTCGCGTTCTACGAGGTTCTGGGGCCCTGGGGACCGATCATCTGCCAGGAATGGTGAATCTGGCTGGCAAGGATGGGGACCAAGGGCGAAAGGGTCGGTGATCGGAGCCGATGTCTTTGAACCCCTGGTCTCTGGCCATGGACCAGCCCAACAGAGAGACTGCCGGAGTGGGGCGGGTACCCAACACCCCATGTTTCCTACTGTCAAAAACCATGATTGGGGCAG
The DNA here is from genome assembly GCF_010015895.1 of Lontra canadensis. Taxonomy (NCBI): domain Eukaryota; kingdom Metazoa; phylum Chordata; class Mammalia; order Carnivora; family Mustelidae; genus Lontra; species Lontra canadensis. The sequence continues at coordinate 7,902,501 of NW_022631060.1, forward strand.
TCATGGATCTGCCTAAAGAACGATGGTTTCCCGCCTTTTTTTTACTGATGTGGTGACAGCACGACATGGTTGTGGCCATCGACATGTGTCGGGGGTTATTGGATGGGGCTTCTGGGGAAATCCTTTAACAGCCTGAAGCTCCTTTTGTCCTTTCCCCCATTCTTCTTGCCCAAAACACAGATGTGATGGGGTCCCGTTCCCCCACTGGGGCCCATGTTTGCCGATACCAGACTTCCCTTTTTGGCTAGTCTCACGGAGGCGACATGGCATCACGAACTGCTTTCATTTTCCTTCCCCTGATCACCAGTGAGGTTGTGGTGCCTGTCGGAGTTTCCTTCTCTTTGACTCTTTTGTATGTTTTTCCCATTTTTTTTTCACTTACTGGTTTTTATAAGTTCTTTATGTATTTTGGATACACATCTTTTGTCAAATATGAGCATTGAGTCTATCTTCTCCCTATCTGTGTCTTTTCATTTTTTCCATGGTATTTTTTATCATACTAAAGTTTTTCACTTCTAATGTAGTTAAGTTTATTTAAATCTGATATGGCTAAATTTATATAATCTTGCCAATTGTTTGTGCTTTGTGTGTGTGTGTGTGTGTGTGTGTAGGCTTTTTTTTTAAAGATTTTATTTATTTATTTGACAGAGAGAGATCACAAGCAGGCAGAGAGGCAGGCAGAGAGAGAGGAAGGGGCCCCGTGTTCAGGCTTTTTATGTTGGTTTAATGCATCTTAAAGACATTTTCCTAGGTTTTATTTTAAAATTGTATTGATTGTCTTTGCACATTTTTTTTCTCTCTCTTAAGCTCTCGGATACAGAAAGTAGTTTGGTGGTTGCCAGAGAATGGGGATGAAGGTGGGAGAAATAAGTAAAGGGGGTTAAAAGTATATATATATTATATGGGGCACCTGGGTGGCTCAGTGGGTTAAGCCTCTGCCTTCAGCTCAGGTCATGATCTCAGGGTCCTGGGATCGAGCCCCCACATGGGGCTCTCTGCTCAGCAGTGAGCCTGCTTCCTCCTCTCTCTGCCTACTTGTGATCTCTCTCTCTATCTGTCAAATAAAAAAAAATCTTTAAAAAATATATAATATATATAAATAGGTACACATATATGTATATATTTTAGATATATACACATCTACCTATCTATCCATATTATATCTATATATGTTTTTCTATATATAATGAAGTAACAAAAGAAGGATGTTACTCATTTGCATCCATTGGGAAAATTTAAACAATGCTCTAGGCCACCTTGATTGAAGTGATATTTATAGAAGTCTATACTCTAAAAGACAGAATAGATACTTTTTTTAAACTTTCATCAAGATATATTATATGCTGGATCATAATAAAAAATGTTGTTCTTATCTTTGTTCTTCCATATGCAATGTATCTTCTTCTCTAGATGCTTTTAAGATTTTCTCTCTCTCTCTCTCTCTCTCTCTATATATATATATATATATATATATATATATATATTTGCTTATAATGTGTCATGGTGAAACCATCTTCACATTTATCCTGCTTGGGTTTCATTAAGATTCTTGGATCTGTGTGTTTATAATGTACATCGTATTTGGAACATTTTTGTCCATTGCTTCTTCAAATATTTTTTAAAAGATTTTATTTATTTATTTGAGATAGAGAAAGAGAGATAGCAAGAGAGCGTAAGGAGGAGGGAGAGAAGCCAACTTCCTGCTGAGCAGAGAGCCCAACATGGGATTCGATCCCAGGACCCTGGATCGTGACCTGAGCTGAAGGCAGATGCTTAACTGACTGAGCCACCCAGGGGTCCCACTTCAAATATTTTTTTCTGCCCCACCCCTGAATTAGTTAACTTTTGCTGCATAAATATATACTCCCAAACCAGTGGCTGAAAACAATAAGTGTATTATCTCAAAGAGTTTTTGTGGGTCAGGAATGTGCGAGCAGCTCATCTGGATGCCTCTGGCTCAAGGTCCTTCATAAGAAGGTCCCAATCTAGGTGTTGGCTGGGGCTGTGGTCACATGCTCTTTTCATTGAGTTTTCCACCATGTGGGCCTCTTCCTAGGGCTACTTGAGTGCTTTCAAATATGTCAGCCAGATTCCTCCAGAGTGAATGGTCCAAGAGAGAATAAGGCTAAAGTCACAGGGCCTTACATGACCTACCCTCAGAAATCACACCACGTCATTCTTGCAATGCTTGAGTGGTTACCAGTTCAGCCTTGTTCACACTGGGAAGGGGTTGTCAATGTCATGGGTCCCAAGAGATGTGGGCCACTGGGAGCCATCTTGGAAAATGGCTCCTAGCTTTCTTACCTCAACTCCTGAGTCTCCAATTATATGTACACTAGACCACTTGATTTTGTCCTGCAGGTCACAGACACTGTTTAATTTCCTTTTTTCATTTGTACTTCATTTTGGGTAGTTTCTCCTTCTGTGTCTTCAAGTTCCCCAATATTTCCTCTGGAGTGTCAAATGCGTTGTTTATTCCATTCAGTGAATATTTTATTTCAGATATTGTTTTTTTTATCCCCGCAAGTTTAATTTGGTCAAGTTGGCTGACAGTGTTGTTAAAGTCATCTTTATTCCTCTTGATTGTCAACTTGTTCCACCAATAAATGAGAGAAGTGTTGAAATCTTCAACCATAATCTTCAATAGTGTGTCCATTTTTCTTTCTCTCTCTCTCTTTCTTTCTTCCTTTCTTCAGTTCTGTCCGTTTTTGCTTCGTGTATTTGGAACATTTCTTACTCAGTACATGCACATTTAGGATGGTCACATCTTGGTTAATTGACCTTTTTAGCATTGGGTAATGCCCTTCTTTATATATTTTTCCATTTTTCTACTTTAAATCTCTTTGTGTATTTATACCTAAAGTGTGTTTTTTGTATAACACATGAAGTCAGGGACTGATCTCTTGGCTAGTCTGATGACAGCCAGGCAGAACTTGGGTATGATTGATACTTCAGTCTGAGCCAAAATACCACACATGTCCTATGTCACATTTTTTCAAAGCCCCAGAGTGTGTCTCCCTTTGATTCATGATCTTACATTTATCCCCTCTGGTCACAGAAAAAATGATTCCATTTTGCACCTGAGGCTCCAGGATGGGGATTGGAGTGCTTGAGCCCACTTCCAAGGTCACCAGAGGCAGAAGCCTTACCTTCTGGCTTGGGGCCAGCTTTCCTGTCCCACTGCAGCTGTGAAGGAGGCTTCAGCTTCCTATGGGGAGTTTCTCCCTCCTCACACAAACAAACAAATTGATACAGGCCATTTTGCATTCAAATTGGATTGATCAGAAACAACTTAACCAACCACATCAGAGGGCACATTGAAGTGAATTTTCCAGAAACTAAAGGAGGTAGGTTTGCCCTAGAATTAGTTGGCAGCTTGTACCTATTGTTAAAAAAGAAAAAAAAAAAGTCTCGTCACCCTCTTCAGTGCTAGGAGAATGAACATAAGTGAAAGAGGTTCAGGATTTTCTTTCTTTCTTTCTTTCTTTCTTTCTTTCTTTCTTTCTTTCTTTCTTCCTTCCTTCCTTCCTTCCTTCCTTTCTTTCTTTCTTTTTCTTTCTTTCTTTCTTTCCTTTTTTTTTTAAGAAAACCCTCACAGCCTTCTGCCTGGTGTACAGCTGAAATGGGGCAAAAGGGGAAACTGAGCTTGCAGGGGATCAGATATCAAAGGCTGTATGTCCCGCCTGAGTGTGGTGATCGTTGGGCCCCATCTGGACCCCTACCCCCGTGCCGTAGTCTGGAGGTGGGTGGGTGGGGAGTGTCTCCTTTCACAGACCACTCCATCTGCTCCTGCCAGCCCTCCTGCCCACCCCCTGCTGGCTCTGGTTAGCCCTGGAAGCCACCCACATGTCTGTGAATGGTGTACTTCATCTGTCCAGATAAACCAGGAGGGGAAGGACACTTCTAGTGAGTTTCCCTGTCAAAGGTTGGAGGGCATTTTATTTTATTTTATTTTTTAATTTTTATTTTTTTTATTGACAAGGAGCTCCTAACCAGCATAGCAAACCCATGCCTGGGACCATTGGGGAGACAAAGGCAAGCTGGTCCCCAGTGACTCCCTGTTACATGGTGGAGACACATGTGAATGCATGGAAAACCCAAGGCTCAGACATGAGAGACACTCTAGGACACCTCTAATTGTTAAGTGACAGTGGGGACAATGGAGACTCCGGGGTCAGAAAAGGGTTTCAGAGGCAAGTTGACAAATGTGGACAAGTCATCTACTATGGGCTCCCAGAGGAGGCAAGTTGGTCCCAGGAAGAGTTGGCTGCTCGTGTTTAGTGTTAAAGAAAAGAGAATCTTGCAAGCATCTTGCCGCCTCTCCTATGGGGGTGGTGTGAGCCTGGTTCTTCCACACACATGGTCTCATTTGCTCTTCTGGAGTCACCCCATCATTTTACAGTGGGGAAACTGAGTCTGGGAGTGGTTTTGGGCACTGTTTCAAAGACAGGCCTCTCAGAGGAGAGGGTCTGTGTCTCAAAGTCCAGGTGGGGTTGGGATGAGGCTAGGGGACATTTCCTGTGGCTTGGGGAGCAGGCTAGCCCAAGACCTATCTGGGACACAGCCAGGACCCCAGTGTGAACAGACCAAAGGGTTTGGGCAGGTGTATGAATGGGTAAGGATGAGGCTGCATTGGGGGTGGAGCCAGAAATCCCGGACATGCCCATGGTTTCTCACACAGGTGGTCATGTCTGTGTCCTTGCTGAGATCCCCTTTGTCATGGCTCTGAGGGGCTGGATGGGGCTCAGAGCTGTTGCCTTCCCGGGTACTTATTTTATAGATGAAGTAACCAAAGCAAAGGGGAGGAGGAAGTTTTTGGAAGCGTGGGTGAGTGAATGGTCATGCAAAAGGACCACCAGGTCTCCCCACCTGGTGGTCTCTCCATTCCTGGCTCTTGTGCTCCCGTGGGCACCGTTAGGAGTCATGCTGCAACTGATCTTGGCCCTGACGCCTGGTTTATCCCCACGGTGGTAGTTGTGGGGTCAGATGTGTGTGTAGGGGGGGGCAGTGGGCAGGATGGAAGGCTGACATGGGGGTTTAGGGATGGGCAGCTTCTCCCATAAAACTGAGACTTTACTGATTCCCAATGGTGACAGTCTTCTCCCTTGTGCTCAGCAAAGGCTGTTGGAGTTTGGGGCTGTCTCCCGACCTCCACCCACCCACATTCCCTTAATGACCCAGGGGTTACCTTGCAGTGAGGCCTCTGTCCCTAGCCATGGGACTGAATGCCTCCATACGGGTTGTCTGGAATTGCAGGTTCTGGAAGCCTGGATTAGGGTGATGAATGACAGCTCTTCAAATCCCAGTGTCTGTGGACAAGGCTACATCTTTCCTTCCTCTCTGCCCTCCCTCTAACAGAATGTGCAGACTACTTCTCTAGGTATGAGGCACAACCTGACTCCCGGACCTCGACTGAAGGCCTAGCCATTGTAGGAGGGAAGCTGGAGATGGCTTTGGGGGCCGGGGCCCTGGGCGTTTGTAGGAGGCATGACCGGATGGCCAATGAAGATAGTGAAACTTGCTCAGGTGCCCACCAGCATGGGTCATTCCCAGTGTTCTGCATGGGCCACTCTAGCCCAGCCTACAAGTCACCCCTGCTTCTGTGCCTTGTGTCTGGGCTGGGGGCTGGTCCCTACCACATCCTGCCCCAGTGGACCTCATGGAGCTTCCTACTCAGGGCCACAATGACCAGGATTCAAGACCAACTGTTCCCTTGAGGACCAGAGGTGACAAGGACCTGGCTGAGCTGGTCTGGCGGGTCCCCTGTGGTTATCAGAGGCTGGAGTGCCCCCTGACAGATGTTCCTCCCCACGGGAACTGGAAGATAGTTCAGATGTAGCCTTAAAACAAACCAATCTCAGTCAAACATGCTGAGGACAGACTGATGTGTCTTGTTGTTGCAGTAGAAAATCTTATCACAAAGTCACTGTCACGCGAAGAGTGTGCGGCCCACATGATGCAGGAGAAGTTGTTATTATAAAGGAGGCTCAGGCAGTTAGTTAACGAAGTAATCATATGCTACTTTTTCTACATCTGGTGATGTTTATGTTTTGGTCAGCTTTTAAAAAATGTGTCCTCTGTTGTGATTTCTTTTTAGTTCTAAATGATTATTTTGGGACTTCCTCTGTGTTTGTAGTGTGGTGTCCTTGTCCTCAGACAGACCCTCCAGATTGCAACTGCTTCAGGCCCTGTGATGTCCGGCCTGCCCCAGCCCCAGGACTGTCTGCTCTTCCCACTGGAGCCTCGGGGGAAGGCCCAGGTGCTGTCCTATGATCACACTTCCCCCAGGAGATCCGTTGAGAAGAGTGTTTCCCATTTTTCTAAAAGGAGCAAAAGCTGTTGCAGGCATTCACTTTCCTGATCCCAGGGCTTGTGGGGATCTTGGGTCCCCATGGAGGCCCCTGGTGAAAAAGGAAGTGAGGGAGACAGAGGGGTGGGGGCAGGGTTCTGTGGGATCTGGATCAGACCAGATGGCAGGAGCAGGTGAGCAGATGAACAGGTGCACAGGACTCAAGGATACCCTCCTGTCTCCTCTCTACCCCTCCCTTCCACCTCTAGGCTCCCCACCCCTGCCGAGGTCAGGACAAGATGCCAGAGGAAGCTGGCTTTGTGGGGTCTTGCTAGCCCCAGGGAGAGCTGACTAGCCCCTGTGGAACATAGCATGTGTAGACTGCTTGATGAGGGCACCTGCATCGCTGTCTGGATCATGAGGGTGCACATGTGGGCTCATGATCATGTGAGCATGTCCTCATGTGCCCACATGCATGCGTGCCTGTGTGCATCAGCGAGGGTACATCATGGTGGGGAGAGACATCGCTACCAACAGACAAATAACATCAAGAACAAGGAACTCGAGATGTCTGGGTGGCTCAGTCAGTTAAGCATCTGCCTTCAGCTCGGGTTATGATTCCAGGGTCCAGGGATCGAGTCCCACATCGGGCTCTCTGCTCAACGGGGAGCCTGCTTCTCCCTCTGCCTGACTCCTTGCCCTGCTTGTGCTCTCTCTCTCTGACAAATAAATGAAATCTTAACAAGAAAAAGAACAAGAAACTCTTCTTGTCAGCACTCGAAATTTAGACTCCGGTCAATACAGCTCTTCTGCATTGCTGGCTCTGGGGATACATCTGTAGGTGAATTTGAAGATTCCTCTTGCCTTGGGATTTCTAAGAATTCTAAGAAGTTACTTTGTAAGCAAAATAGAGGAAAGCTTTGCATTTATTCACCCTCATATTCATCCATGTACATCCATCCTTTCATTCATCCATCCATCCACCCACCCACTCATCCACCCACCTACCAGTCCACCCATCATCCATCCATCCACCTATCTGCCCACCCACTGATCCACCCACCTACCAATCTACCCATCATCCGTCCATCCACTCACCCACCCACCCATCAACCCACCCACTCATCTACCCACCTACCAATCCACCCATCATTTGTCCGTCATGCATCTGTGCATCTATGTTTCTATCCATCATTCATCATCCATCCTTCCTTGCATCCATCCGTCCATCCATCCATGCATCCATGCATCCATCCATCCATCCATCCATCCATCCATCCATGTATACACACATCCAGTCAATACCCACTGAACCCCAAATACCACTGGGATGAACTCTGGCTGCTGGGTGCTGGAGACACAGAAGAATCAGACATAGTCTTTGCCCTGAGGAGTTCTCAGCCTCATTCTGAAGAAAGATCAGGAGAAAACCATTGTAACACAACAGTATCCATGCTCTAATTGAGGCTGGTGCAGCGGGTACCCCAAGAAGCCCTTAATTCAGCCATAGGTAGACCAAGGAAGACTTCAAGAGCAGGAGGCCTCAACATTGAGTCCTGGAGGAGAATAAGAAGCTTATATGGAAGGAGATGGAGAAGGGCATTCCAAGACAAGGGACATGCCTTTACCTCAGCCTCTAGAGACAGGTGCAGGAATATGGTAACCGGCTGGAAAGGTAATGCCCATGTCTCTTACCTCCTGGGTTTCATACCCTGGTGTAGGGTCCTCCTAGGCAGAATCAAGTCTTCTGTGGGATGAGTAGAGTACAGCAAAGATGGTGGTGTGACTAGGTCATAAAGGGCACAGCAGTTTCCATTCTGGTCTCATGAATCTCTCTGAGGGAAGGCAGCTGCCATGACATGAGGACATTCAAAAGGTCCCATGGAGAGGAACTGAGGCTTCTTACCAACATCCAGCACCAGCTTACCAGCCCTGGAGGCAGGTCTCCTTCCCTGGTCAGACTTTCCAGAGGACTGCCCCCAAGCTGACCTCTGTCTGCTACCTCAGAAGAGACCCTCATGCCCCTCCAACATTCTTGACCCACAGAAACTGTCAGGATTACAAATGTTTATGATTGCTTTAACTCATCATGTTTGGGACAATTTGTTACGCAGCAGTAGATAACTAATACATAGGCATGGAGAAAAACCTGATCAGTCCCCAGCACTGGCCCTTCCTTCTCTGTGCCAGCCACTGGGATAAGGAATGTGGCTGCCATGAATGGTTCTCTCCAGAGCCAGAGCTCAGGTGGAAGGAATTCTTAGAAGTCATTCCCCTACTTGTGCGTTCCATGTGTATTTATTGAGGGCCCACTCTCCTGAAGCTTACCTTCTTGTAGGAGAAGACAGACACTGAAGATACAAAGAAGTGAGTGCTATGAAGGAAAACTGAACAGGATGGGGGATGAGGGAATTTCTGGGTGTGGGTGTGGGCATTTATTTAGCTTGGGAGGTCAGGGCAGGCTACACTGATGAGGGGACACTGAGCAGAGAACTGAAAAAGTCTGAGAGCAAGCCCGGTGGATATCTGGGGAAATAGTGCTCCAGACTGAGGCAACCACAATGTGTGCAAAGGTCCTGAGGCAGGAGTTTGCTTAGCATGTTATAGGAATGGCTAGGGGGCTAGAGAGGCTGGAGTACAGTGAGGGAGATACAGAGTATGAGGTGATGAGGTCAGGGAGGTGGGCAGCTGGCCAGGTAGGGCCTCATAAGCCACAGTGATGTGTCCAGAGAACGTAAGGTGCTTGTTCTAGGCTTGGGAAATATTTCAGCACTTTCTACACTCTCAGCTCTTTGACATTGGCCCACAGAAGTTGCAGAATGGTTGCTCTGAGACCCACACTAACTGAGGACTACAGTGAGGGCCCCAACCTGAGTTATGGCCAGCTGGAATATTCCTCGAAGCCATCCTTGGCATCTACTCCAAGGTGCAGAGGGGGAAGATTCCATTTCTGCCTCTCGGACACCATGTGGCTGCATCTCACTCTTTCTACAGCAGAATGCAACTTACTCAGCCTAAAGTTTGAAGCTCTTCTCACTATACCTCCAGTTGATGTTTCTAACCTCATCTCCTATCAGAGCCCACCTTTCAGGCTGAAATCCCCTTCACCCCCCTGTGTAGATGCCCAACATCCTTCTCCTCCTTTGAAGCTAGGCACCTTCCATGTGATGCTTCCCAGCAGCCTCTAGCCCCAGCAGAGGCTCTGTTCTTTCCCTGATTCCCACCACACACTGAAGTTTCTTCCAGCTTGTGTTGTTTCTGATGTATGTCTTCATCATTCTCATCCTTGTCTCCCTGTAGGGAATGTGTGTTTTTCCTTTGGCTACCCGATGGAGCTATAATCTGTACACTGTTTCGTTCATCCTTTTTGGTTCTGATGTTTTGTGAATTCTGACTAATGGGTACAATGTGTAATTACTACTATAGTCAGGATACAGAATATTTCCACTCCTCTTCCAGAAGTCCTTGGTGCCCCTTTGCAGACAAAAATATTTCCACTCCTCTTTCCAGAAGTCCCTGGTGCCCCTTTACATCAGCTCCTTGAAACTACTGTCAGTCTGCTGGGGTCGCCATAACAGAACACCACAGACTGGATGACTTAAGCAATGGAAATTTATTTTCTCACAGTTCTGAAGGTTAGAAATCCAAAACCAAGGTATCAGCAGGGTTGATTTCTGGCCAGACTACTTTTCCTGACTTGTACGTGCCCACATTCTCATTGTGTCCTCACACATCCTTCTCCCCATGAGCACGTATGGAGAGAGAGTTCTCTGGTGTCTCTTCCTCTTCTTATAAGGCACGGAACTATCTGATCAGAACCCTACCATTTTTTTAAAGATTTTATTTATTTATTTCACAGAGATCACAAGCAGGCAGAGAGGCAGGCAGAGAGAGAGAAGGAAGCAGGCTCCCTGTTGAGCAGAGAGCCCAATGCGGGACTCGATCCCAGAACCCTGAGATCATGACCTGAGCTGAAGGCAGAGGCATTAACCCACTGAGCCACCCAGGCGCCCAAGGACCATACCATTTTGGACCTCACCTATCCTTAATCACTCTCTAAAGGTCTTATCTCCAATAGAGCCACATTGGGGGTCAAGGCTTCAACATGTGAATTTTGGTAGGACACAATTCAGTACATGACACCTCTGATCTATTCTCTGCCCCTGTAATTTTGCCTCTTACAGAATGACAAATAAGTTGAATTATATAGCATATAGACTTTTGAGTCTGACTTACAGGCATAATAGGTTTCAATATTTCTTTCTTTTTTTTTTTAAGTAGGCTCCACACCCAGCATGGAGCCCAACTTGGAGCTTGAATTCACGACCCTGAGATCAAGATCTAAACTGAGATCAAGACAGTCAACTCACTGAGCCACTCAGGTGCCCCAGAAATCCACATTTCAATGTGTGTATCAGTATTCCATTAATTTTCATGGCTGAGTAGTATTCTAGTGTGTAGCTGGACCATAGTCTGTTTTTCCAATGATCAGTCAAAGGACATTTGGGTTGTTTCCAATTTGGGGCAATTTTGAAGAAAGCCATAAAAACTACAAACACATACAGATGTTGTGTGAACATAAGTGTTCATTTTCTTGGGTAAATACCTAGGAGTGGGATTTTGGGGTTCTATGGTAAGTATAATTTTTTAAAAAGATTTTATTTATTTATTTGACAGACTGAGATCACAAGTAGGCAGGGAGGCAGGTAGAGAGAGAGGAGGAAGCAGGCTCCCTGCTGAGCAGAGAGCCCGATGTGGGGCTCCATCCCAGGACCCTGTGATCATGACCTGAGCTGAAGGCAGAGGCTTAACCTACTGAACCAACCAGGTGCCCCGATAAGTGTAATTTTATAAGAAATGTGCCAAACTGTTTTCCAAAGTGCCACACCAATGTATGAGAAATCTAATTCCTGTGCATCCTCAAAGCACTTGGTATTGTCAATTTTTTTTTCAAAATAAATAAATAATTTATCGTTCTCTTGGTATTCTAGGAGATAAGAGGTATTTCAATAAATACGCTTCCCCTGACAACTGATGATGTTGAAGGTATTTTCATGTGTCTACGTACCAGCCATTTATCTTCTTTGGTGCCATGTTTATTCAAATATTTGGCTCGTTTTTTATTGTGTAGTTTTTATTTTCTTATTATTCAGTTTTGAGAGTTCTTTAAATATTTTGGATACACGTTCTTTGTCAGATACGTGGTTTGCAAGTATTTTCTCCCCGTCTGTGGCTTGTCTTCTCATTTTTAAAAGAGTGTCTTTCAATGAGCAGAAGTTGTTAGCTTTTATAAAACCCAACTTATCAATTTCTTCTTTTATAGACTTTCTATATAAATCTTTTTATTGACTGTGCTTTTAATGCCATATCAAAGAAATCTTTGCCTAACCCAAGGTTACAAAGATTTAGCTCCTCTGTTTTCTTCTAGAAATTTTACAGATTTAGATTTTACATTTTGGTCTATGATTCATTTTGAGCTTCTTACATTTTTGTGTTTATAATTTTCATAAAATTTGGAAATTTTTCAGCTATTATTTCCCCAAATATTTTGACTGTCTTTCCTTGCCTTTCTGTTTAAGACTCCATCAGCATGAATTTTAGACCTCGTGATGTGGTCCTGCAGGTAACAAGTTGCCATTTATTTATTTATTTTAGTATCTTTCCTTTCTGTATTTTAGTTTGGATGGCTTTAACATTCCTGTATCTTTGAGTTTCCTGATCTAGGCTTTTAATTTGCTGAGTCTGTGCAGTGAATTTTTCATTTCACATGTTGTATTTGTCATTTCTAGAAGTCTTGTTTGAGTGTGTATCTTCCGTTTCTTTCTATGTTTGCATTTTCCTTTTATTTCTTGAGCATATTTATAATACCTGTTTTAAAGTCATTGTATATTAATCACATCATCTCTATCATATCTGAGTCTGTTTCTTCAAACTAATTTCTCTCCTGGTTATGGGTCTCATTTTGGTGCCTGTTCGCATATCTGGTAATTTTTGATCATATGCTGGGCATTATGTATGTCACAGTGTTCTGAGTTTGGATGCAGTTGTCGTCTTTTACAGGGCGTCGAAATTTGTTTTGGCAGACATCAAAGTTCTTTGTGGATCAGTGTAATCCTTTTGAAGCTTGTTTTCAAGCTCTGTTCTTGAGTAGCCTATAGTGCATGACTAGTTTATCTCTATGACTACGGCGTGTCATTCTGCATTTCCCCTGAATGGCCCAGGTATTCAGCAAGATATTTCCACTCTAGCTTATAGGAACTTACGTGTGTCTCAGGTGAGCACTGGGAATTGTTCAGTTCATGGCCCTCCACTGGTGCTTTGCCCACCCTCGTGCAGTTTCTCCTCACATATGTGAAACTGGTCTTCAGCCAAATACTCAAGGGGACACTGTGAATGTTTCTGGAATTCTTTCTCTGTTAGTTTTTTCCTCTTTATACTCTGCCTCACAATTTCCAGCTGTCCTGACCTCCCAAAGTCCCTATCTGAGTTTTCTCAACTCAGAGAGGTCACTAAACACACTTTCCCTACATTATGGCTGGGGCATTGTCCCCATGAAGAACACCAAGGTGACCCTAGGGCTAAACTTTGTTTTCTCCTTCTCTAGGGAATAATGGTCTTGAGCTGCTTATTGCTGAATACCTGAAAATAGCTGTTTCATATATTTTGTTTAGTTTTCTAGATTTTTAAAAATAATTTTTAAGATTTTATTTATTTGAGAGAGAGCACAAGCAGGGAATAAGGAGAGAGGGAGAGGGAGAAGCAGACTCCCCGTTGAACAGGGGTGCCCAATCCCAGGACCATGGGATCATGACCCAAGCTGAAGGCAGATGCTTAACTGACTGAGCCCCCAAGGGCCTCTCTAGTTTTGTTTTTAATGAAAGAGAGTTAAGTCCCATACCAATTATGGAGTAGGGTGGAAATTCCACCTTTATGTTTCTCTACCTGAGAAATGGGGATGAAAATACCTATCTCCTAGGGCTGCTATGAGTACACAGGGAGACACACAGGTGTGTTGGACCCAATCCTTATACCTTTTCAAGTTCCTTCTATTTTTTTTTTTAATCTCTTGGTTTGACATTTATCCTTGTTGGGTCATGGCTTTGCTTTCAGACTTGGATGAAAAACACTCCACAGGGCATGGGGTCTAACTTCCTGAGCATTTTCTTTTGAGATGAAACAACCTTTGGGGCAAATCTCGACCCAAAGGACAAGGGACATGTAATGGGCCAGGATGTCAGATCCTCCCATCTCTCTCCTTTTTGTGGGCTTTCAGGTGCAATGGTGTAGAAACCCTTCCAAAGGAGCCCCTCCTGGTCTCTTGAAAGTTTACTGTAGAGCCGCAGCTGGTGTGGTAATACACGGCATCTCCTTCTTCACATATTCCTTTCCTTCTCTCCCATGCTCATGGACCTGGGCTTGCTCACATGAAGGGTCAATGTCTTAATCTTTCACCAGGCTCTGATTTCTGGAGGACCTTATGTCAGGGAGTAGGTGAAGGGCGTAGTGTAGGGCCTGCACCTCTGTGCATCATGAATAAATTGTAGCTTCTGTTTCTAAGAAATGCATCTGCTGAAACACTTCTTGGGCTGTATTCTAGCCGGTAGTGCATGTCTGTCTCCCTTTGCTGGATGTAAGCTCCTCAGCACAAGATGGGGCACACACGTTGTGCAGGGTCAGGCATGTAGCTGTGTTTGCTGACTGTCATTGACCACATTCTATTGACTGATCTGAAATTGAACACAACAATTGCTATTAATTTTTTTTTTCCCCTGAAGCTTGTGTTTAAGTAAGAATGGGCTGTGGCTCTCCACGCACAAAACATCCAAGGAAGTCAAAGTTCTAAATGTAACACTCAAGGAATTGGCTTCTGCTTTAACTTCTACTGTAAATACACACCGTGGAGATGCCTGAATTGGGAAGATGCAGTGAGCACTTGTGTGCAGTTCAGGGACAGGTCAGGGAACCCCTTTCCAGCCAAGCCCCAGACAAGCAGAAGGGGCACTGAGAAGGACCGCAACCCATTTATTTTACTGACAAGAAGACTGAGGGTCAAGGTGGAACACAGTGAGCTTGGGCTCACACCTCTGGATTCCTAATTCCAGTTGTTCTTAGAAATAAGAAATTCAATTTAAAAAAAGATTGTATTTGTTTATTTATTTGAGCAGGGGGGAGAAGGGGTGGGGCAGAGGGAGAGGGCAAGGGAATCTTGAGCAGACCCCATGCTGAGCATGGAGCCCAATGCAGGGCTTGATCTCAAGACATTGAGATCATGACCTGAACTAAAGCCAAGAGTAAGAGGCTTAACCGACTGAGCCACCCAAACACCCCAAAGTTCAGTTTTTCAAATAGGTTTGTGATTGAAAAGCAAAATCCTAATATTTGTGTTTCTGGTCCTTGATTCTGCATTTCGTCCCGTGTACCCAGCAGCTGGTGGCAGCCTTTAGAACTAAGTCCCCAGGTTACATTAGGATTCATGTTTTGTGTTGGACATTTTGTGGGTGCAGAAAAGTGTACTATGTCTGCATCCACCATTATAACACCACACGGTCGCTTCACTGCCATAAAACCCCACTGGGTCCACCTGTTTATCTCTCTCTCTCCGGAGTCTCTGGCAACCCCTGACCTTCTCATGGTCTCCATAGTTTTGACTTTTCCAGAACATCATACAAGTTGGATTGTACAGAAGGTGGCCTTTTCAGATTGCCTCCTTCCACTTAGCAAAATGCATTTAAGGTCTCTCTGTGTCTCTTTGTGGCTCGCCAGCTCATTTCTTTTTTTTTTCCCCCCTTAAAAAAAAAATGAATGCGTTTATTTCTTGACTGTAGTATGTTCACAGGGTTCAAAATTCTAAGGGTATCAAAGTTCCCCTCCTACTCCTAACCCCTAGCCATCGGGTTTCCTTCTCTGGAGGCTACTTCTCTGGAGGCTTTCTTCAAAGAACACCTTCCATAAGACTCTACATATAGAAGCATTTTTCTTCTCTTCTCTCTTTTTTATTGTGTTAAAATATACGTACCATAAAATCTACCATCTCAGTCATTTTTGAGTGTGCCGTTCAGCAGCACTAAGCACGTTGGCACTGTTGTGCAACCCTTCCCACCATCCATAGCCAGAACCTTTGCATCTTCCCAAACTGAAACTTGTCCCGGTAAACACTAGACCCCTCTTTCCTCCCCTCCCCCAGCCCCTGGGGCTACCCTCCTACTTTCTGTCTTTATGATTTTGACTCTAAGTAGCTAGCTCATTTCATTGTATCCCTGAATAATATGGGAATCCTTTCAGAGAGTCCCCAGGTGACATGACCTGGGAGCTGGGTTGAGGCCCTGGGATCTCAGGCGGGTGGGCCTCCAGAATGGTGCGGCTGGAAGCATATCCTTGACCAGGTGAACATGCCACTGGATTCTTTTCTTTCCTTCATATTTTGATGCAGCCCGCCCTTGGTTTCCTTATTTCCTGGCCTCGGATGCCCTTCCCTGCCCACCACTGCGATACACTGCATCCGTCCTGGAAGCGCGGGCCTCCCTGCTCTCCTTCTTGCCGTCCTCGCGGCTGTGTGCGCCGCGTGTGCCCCCTGCCCCGTACGTGTCGGTCGAGCTGTGGCGCGGGCTCCTGTGGGCTCCGCGGGGCTCCTGTTCGTAGCCTCTGCACGTTGGGGGACGCACAGTCGAGTCGCACCATGCTTTCTCTGGCTCCCCTGTGGGGTCCCATGCCGGTGACTTGGGCCTCCGAGGGGCCGCGGGGCGCGGGGTCTGCGTCTGCCCGCTGGGAGTGCGCAGTGGGAGCAGCCTCGCCCGGATTCTTGGTGCGGCCTCGAGACAGACCGACTGTCTAGGAATGCACCAGCGGTCCCCCCAAGGAAGCGCGTCTGCCCCTCGGAGAAGGTGCGGGAGCTTCCCAGACACCGAAGGGGCCCTGCTGGGTAAATTAGTTCTTTATTATTCCGTTCCCGGGGCTCTGGCGTTGGCCGAGCGACCGGCACGCAGACGCCCGCCCGCACTGGGTCGCCCAGAGGCCGCAGACGCAGGGCCGCAGTTGGTCCCCGCACCCCGGACGCAGAGGATAAGCTCCTAAAGGCGGACGCCAGCCCAGCCCGGTCTGCTGCGCAGCGCAGAGGCTCGGCCGGCACGCGCCTGGCTCTCCGGCATCTAAGGGTCTGGTTGCCGAGGACACGCAGGTTCACGGCCATCTGTGCGCGGGTGCTGCTCCCCTGTCTCTGTGGGGCATCGTTTACCCTCCACACCCCCGCCCTTGCCCCCAGGGCTGGAAGCCCCATCTGCAGTGACTATTTTGAGATGGGGTCATTCAAAACCCAAAGTGGACAGATACTTGGGGTAACTGGGGCACAAGATGAGCTTTGACCCCCAGATGTGGGGCTGGGGGGGGCATGACTGCCCTGAGACCACCCCAGGCACCCCAGGTCTCTTTACCACCACAGACCACCACCGACTGTGAGCCGGAGGCGACTCCTCCATCAGGCACCCAGCGCCCCTCTTGTTTCTTCCTTGTCTCTCTCCAGCCCTGCCCCCCACCCCTGCGCCCACCCCCCTCCTGGAGGCAGAAGAGCAGTGTTTGAAACCCATCACACCTCTTGCCAGTCACCCCGCCCCTCTCACCTGGCTTCCTCCTCAGTAAAATGGGCTGGGGGGCGGTGATCCTGCTTCTCCATGTTGAGAGGCTGGGAAGGGAGGTCAAGACTGTGCATGGGTGTTTGGGACATGCCTGGCCTGGAGAGACACTTAGGAAGGGAGGCCTGTTACCCTCCCACTCCAGGTGCTTTGTTTCTGAACCAACAAGCAGTTGCCCAGCGTGGGCGTCAGGGCACAGCACTGGGTACCACCTGGTGCCTACCCCAGGTTGGTGGCCACAGTCACGGGCTGGGGTGCCCTACCCCGGGGTTCACATCCAAGGTTTCCCCTTACCAGCTGCTGTCCTCAGTTTCCCCAGCTACTCACGGGGTGCTGGGAAAGTTAAATGAGTGAAAGGTCTTAGGATGCACAGCTCAGGGCCTGGAAGACGCATCTCAGAGTTCGTTCTTATCTAACCGTGTCTGCACCGCAGTGGGGGCGGGAGGCTGAGATGCAGAACTGGGCTGGACGATAGGGATTTTGTTCCTGCTGGGCCCAAGGGTTAGGGTTAGAAACGGCCCAGCAAGGGAGCTGATCCGTGCGGGCTTCCTCTTGAGAGTAAGTGGTCCGGAAGGCCAGGGCAGGAAGATGCTCAGGGTGTCTGGTCTCACAAGGGCCAGCCTGCCGCCCGCCCGCCGCTCTCTCGATCTGGGTTCCCTGTCTGTCCTGCTGCAGCCTTCCCAGGGGAGTGGGCCAGGAAACCGGAGCTGCGGGCAGGAGGCGCGGGCCATTTCGTCCACCTGGGGATGGCAGGGCGGTACAGGTGAGGCCATTGTTCCTGCGCACAGGTGGGGATAATGCGTCCTGACAGCCCTAAGGACGGGCCCCTGGCAGCCCCGCCGGCCTGGCCCGAGCCCCAGGCTGGCCCTCGTGAGCACCCGCGTTCCAGAACGTCCTGTGAGTGCTCCCCACGGCCCAGCCTCTTCATGTTCTTCCAGCGCCCGCGGCTCGGACACACCTGGGAGCAGCGTGGCCCATTCACTAAGTGCTTTGGCGAAGGTCACCACCAGCCCGGGACAGAGTGAGTATTGTCAAGGGTGCCAGCCCGGCCTTTGTGCCCTCCAGGCTGCCCCTGACCGCAGGAATTCCTCGTGCTCACCCTCATTCACACCGGGAGGGTGCCCACGGCCGTGGGGGCGGCCTCCCGCCCTCCCTCCCTGTGATGATGCCTTTGGGCTGGAGGCTGAAGTCTTAGCCAAACGAGCCTCACCCACCTTTCTCCAAAACCTAATTGCCACGCTGTGTCTGTGATGGGCACAGACCCAGGGTCAGGCCTGCCAAGAATCTCCCCGTGTGAATAGCTCGCAGGACATCTCCTGTGGGAACCAGGAGTCACACAGGGCCTGGCGTCTGTCCCCAGCCTGTCTTGTGACATTAGGCAGATCAAAGCCCCATTGTGAAAAGTCATGTTCACTGTTTGTCCGCCTGGAGCCCATGTCCTGGGACAGCCCTTCCCTCTTCTTGGATTCGGGGAGGGAGCTGACCACCGAGCCGTGGGCCCCTACGTTACCTCTGGAAGGAGCCCCACCGAAAGTGAAATCGTCTCTCCTGGGTCTGAGGCTGCGGCACACCCTGAGAAAGAATGAGACAGTGTGGGGCAGCCCGGCTCCCCAGTGTCTCCAGGGGAGCAAGCTCCAACTTGGCTCTACAAGTAGCAGCTGAAAGGCAGAGAAAAACGTCACGGACGCTGAAATCACCAGGGTGTCCTGAGCCAGCGATGAGGGAAGGGCCACTGGAAGCGGCCGGGGGCGGCGGCCTCAGCCCAGCAGCCCTGGGAGGGCAAGGCAGAGAGGAAAGCAGGCTCGGACAAGCCTGAGCTGCAAGCCGTAGGAAGGCATGAGGTCCTCCCAAGGGGCAGCTTCCCTTGCTCCCACGTCCCACAGCTGGGTATCCAGCAAGGGGGAGCCCATCAATGACCCATGCGGCCGTGCATGAGCTAGGAGGCCCTTGACACATCCTACGGCCCACAGATCCGTCGGTGTCGGCTGGCTGGAACACAAACTGAGTGCCGGGACAATGCGTAGATCTCAGTCAGGTGTGTGTGCCTCCCGTCTGTGTCTCTGGTGTATTAGTCAGGGTATGCTAAGTTTTGCTGCAGTAACAAGTTCATCTCCCAGTCGCAATGGCTTAGCACCACAAAACTTCATTTCCCTCTACAGAGCTCAGACCGAAGGGCCGGCTTCCCAGGGCAGCTGTCCAGCACGTGGTGACCCGAGACCCAGGCCATCTTCGTCTCTTGGTTCTGGTGGAAGAGGTGTGTGTCGGGCTTCTTGCCGCCGTGCCTGGAAGCAACATGTCACTTTTGCTCACTTCTCACTGTCCATAACTTCTCGCGTGCTCTCTTTCTTCCCCTTCCTGGGCAGTGCAGTGAGCGCCCAAGAGGGGGGACCGGGAAATGGGATCCAGTGTGTGTCTATGATGGTGTCTATCACACACAGCAAGATCCTCTCCTCTGTTTTAGAAGCCAAGGAGGTGGTTCCTGGACAGGGAGGTGATGTGAACCAGGCCAACAGAGGGAGTTGGCAGGGATCACAGTGGATCCAGCCTAATTCCCGTGCTGGTGTTTTTTGGTGGGCCACAGCGCCACATTACCTAGATTCCTTTTTCTATCCACTTCTCATCTGGTGTGTGAATTCTGTTGCCCCAGACCCCTTCTCTTCCTGGGAAGCCCCGTGCAGGGACCATGCTGCTGGTTGCTCCCCTCAGAAGCACCATGTCCTCTTGTCTGGGGCCTGGGACTCACTGGCAGTGCTGTGCACATCGATGAAGGCAAACCATACTAGACTACTGGTCTGGACCTCAGATGGCTAAAATGAGCAGAGAATATGCCACCATTGCTCGTGTGTGGCACCCCAGGGGCAGGGATGGGTGTGGCTGCCCGAAAGGTGCTGTTCAGCAGAATGGGGCTTTGGACAGGTGTGATATTGTGATTTATAAGAGATGTGGATTTGGTCTTTGTCCCCTTTCCTGGCACAAATCTCCTAAAATCCTTGGAATTTCCCGTGATGAGAGCGTAAAGGTGTCTTTTGCTATGTTAATGAGGCAACTTTTGGAAAGCACCTCAGGAGTAAGGCTGGTTGCCAAGGGAGCCAGCCCAGTGGTCAGAGGACGGGAGGTTTCAGTAACACCTCCCAAGAGGTGCTGGAGGTTGAATCACCTGCCGTTGGCCAATAATGAGTTAATTGATGAAACCTCCGTGAAACCCAAAAGCCTGGGTTTGGAGAGCTTCTGGGTTGGTGGAGACCTGAGGGAAGTAGAAGTAGGGAGCTCCATGCCCCTTCCCCACACCTTGCCCTATGCGTCTCTTCCATCCGGCTGGTCCCGGTTATACTCTTTTATAACAAATCAGTGTTCTAGTAAGTGAAGTGTTTCTCTGAGTTGTGTGACTAAGGTAAAATCAGATCATTAGGCGGGGCCCTAATCTCATCTGACAGGTGTCCTTACCTGTAAGGAGAGATCAGGACACCGACACACACAAAGAGGGTGGACGGCCTGTGCACGCCAAAGAGAGAGGCCTTGGGAGGAACCAGCCCTGCTCCTGCCTGGCTCTTGGACTTCCAGCCTCCAGGAACTGAGGACAAGAAACCCTGTGGTTTACGCTGCCCTGTCCGTGGGACCTTGTGCAGCAGGTCTTGCTGACTCTACAGATACGTGGTTGCAAAGCTGTGGTCTGTGAGAAGATCCCACCCAGGGTGGTGGGGCACAGTGGAGAAGTAGGAGGGACCCTGGCAGACCAAGGCCTGGTACCGCAGGATGCTGATGAGCGCCAGAACAGCATGTGTGCCACGGGCTCCATGGGGGACCGGGTCTAGAACCGGGCCAGGTCACAGCAAGGTCAAAGCTACGCTGAAGAGCTGTTTCAAGAACTGGCAGTGACTTTGGATGTGCATGGCTCTCTGCAGATCTGTATGATGCCTCTCATGGGCTTCCCAAGTGCTGCTTTGGTGCCAGCTTCCCTGTTGAGTGCGGAGGACCCCGATAGAAATAGCAGTGATGGGAGTTCCAGAGGACGGGAATGGGGGTGGCGGCCTCCCAGTCTCCGGCCCGGAGGAGCCGAGAGCTCGGGGCCCCACTCCTCAGTGTGCCCTCGGAGAGGAGCGTTCAGCCACTCCTGTGTCCCTGGCCTCTGGCTGTGCTCCGAGCTCACCCAGCCTGCAACCGTTTCAAGAAGCAGCGCCATGTGTATCCCAATGTTCACAGCAGCAATGTCCACAATAGCCAAACTGTGGAAAGAGTCAAGATGCCCTTCAACAGAAGACTGGATAAAGAAGATGTGGACCATATATGCAATAAAATATTACTCAACCATCAGAAAGGATGAGTACCCAACTTTTGTATCAACATGGATGGGACAGGAGGAGATTATGCTGAGTGAAATCAAGTCCTCCTGAAAATCAGCATGAGGGCGCCTGGTGGCTCAGTTGGTTGGACGACTGCCTTCAGCTCAGGTCATGATCCTGGAGTCCCAGGATTGAGTCCCATATTGGGCTCCCTGCTCGGCGGGGAGTCTGCTTCTCCCACTGACCTCTCTCCTCTCATGTTCTCTCTCTCTCATGCTCTCTCAAATACATAAAAATCTTTAAAAAAAAAATCAACATGACACCACACACTCCCCCTCCTCACTCATACCATCTCTTGTTTTTATTAAATAAAAGTGGAGCTGTAAAAAAAAAAAGAAAAGAAAAAAGAAATAGCAGTGATGGCCTCTTCAACTCACATGCTGCAAGCCTTGCAGCCATGGAGAGGAGCACCTCCTCATCACCTCTGACCCTCACTACAGCCTGGGATGTCCTCACTCTACCTGGCACAGCCTGGTGAGGACTGGGAAGCCTGGGCTCATACAGCTGTTGGGGCCCCCACCTGGGATTCGAACCCGGGTCTATGGGACCTTGGAGCAGAAGCTCCTGGCCATTCAGTCTTGGCCTTGCTGCATGTGGGCATTTACCAAAGGGTGGTTCTTGGCCACTTTTGAAAGATGCTGGCATTGATGGCAGCTCCAGATTGGACCCCAAACCTCCCACCTGGTACACCAGCCCCCAGGGTTGGGGTCTGGGCCCAGGGTTGTACTTGAACTCAAGGGCACCAGAGCCCCAATGCAGGGAGAGAATGTGGAGTTAGGGACATGGGGTGTTCAGGACTTCCCCTCTGCTGGACACAAAGGCTATGGCTTGTCTTGTAGCTCTGGGAACAAAAGGGCTGTGTCTGGGTCCATGGGAACAGCTCTGGCCCTCTGTGTGTGCTGATCAGAGACCCCAATGTCAATGACAACTCAAGCTCAAAGGCAATCCAATTACTGCATTCTGGAGCCATAGCCACCCTTTCCTCTTGGGGGTCCCTGTTTCCCCAGACCAGGCTCTTAATTGGCCCCTGGGAGGAATCTGAGGGATGGAGTCCTGTTCCTGGGGCCCCTGCAGACACTGGGGAGGAGAAGGAGCTGTCAGGGCTCCCAGAGGAGAATAAGGCCCCCCGTCCAGGATTACCCACACTGTCAGCCAGAGAGATGGGCCACAGCCACCTCCCCTGGGCCAAAACTTATGTCACTGAGCTCCTGTGCACCTGTCCTGCACAGAACTGAGCTCTATATGGACCGGCACCTCTCTGGATGAGCTCTGGTCCAGTGAGGACCTGGGCTTCAGAGTCACAGACAAGCAGCAGAGGAGCCACTCTGAGTTCTACCTGCATGATCTAATGGAGGCCTTGTGTTGGCCTCTGAGCCTCACCCATGCTGTTCCTTCCACCTTCCCTAGGTGGCTCTCATCTTCTCCATGGTGGGAAGAAAGGGCAGGTGTCCTGCATGCCAGCCCTCTGCCCACAATGTCATGTTTTGTCCTCCAAGGATTCCTGTGACTGCTCAGGCCCTTCCTGGGCCAACCAGTTGGACTCACCTTGGGGTCAGCCAGAGGCCACTACCATGGCCTATTGGGGAAGGGCAGAGCCTTAGTTTCAGACCTGGGGTTGATTTTCTGAGATTTCCTGAGAAGATATTTATTGGGAGAGGAAGTTGCAAGAGGTGAGAAATTCACCCAGAAAGTTGAGGAATTGGATACTTAGAGAAAAAGGATTTTCTCGCAAGGGGCTGTGTCTCCTTGAACCTATACACCTGCAGATTCCTGGCACTCACTGTTTATCTGCCAGAGATTAAAAACCTGAAAAAGTCAGCTATTAGCATGCAAATCCCAGAAGAACTGGCCTGATGTGATTTGCATAGGAGCAAAAGCTCCTTCTGATATCCTGGGGCCCAGGAGGCCTCAGTCTTCAGAATAGCTCCAACTTCCAAACACAGTGGGGCTTCCTGCCCAGGCCTAGGGCAGCCATTCTCAAGGTGGGGTCACCTGGGCATGGGGTAGAAATGCAAAATCTCTGGCTCCTCTTTAGACTTGTTGAATCAGCAACTCTGGGAGTAAGTGGAGAGGTAGTCCATGTTCATGGATTGAGAAACCCAATATTATTTGATCTGTAGAATCAACCTGAACCCAGTCAAAGTCCCAGCAAACTGTTTTGTAGGTGTTGAGGAACTGATTCTAAAACCCATGTGGAAAGGCATGGGTAAGAGAGTAGGCAATGCAGTTCTGAAAAAGATGAGACTTTGGGGACAAGGTCAACAACTTGTGTTTTAACAAGCCCTCAGGTGAGTCCTGGGCACAGTCTGGGGACCACTGGAAAAGCAGAGAAGCTGGGGTGTGGGAGTGGAAGGGACCATATCTGGAGGCTGAAGTGTTCAAGGGCTTCCTCCTAGCCTGTCTCACCTGGTGAGTGGGCATCTCCATTCTCCCTTAAACACACCCCAAGGTTGTTTTTGGGGCAGGGGAGGGAGTAAATCTGATTGGGCCAAGTTGGAGTTTTCTCTAGCACCAAGGGTTGGCTGGGGAAAAGGTGAAGTGCATTCTACATTACTAAAGCCTGTTTCTATTATAGGTGTTTTAAACCCCAGTGTAATTCTGGTGTCCTTCACAAGCCCTGCCTGGCCCCTGTTCTGATTTGTACTGATACCTTCTAAAGGGCCATGGTCACTTTCTTCCCCCTGGACTTCTCCTGACCTCCTGCTGGCATCATCCACCAATGTTTCTCCCATCCTGGTCACCAGAGTGGCCTTCCTAAAACACAGTGCTTTGAGAGTTTTTATGTGTTCTGTGTACTCAATTTTATTTATTTATTTATTTATTTATTTATTTATTTATTTATTTCCTTTAATGGCTTCTGGGTTTCCTGTCTTGTGTAGGAAGACTTTTTGCACTGTGAGGTTAAAAGGATATTTATCTTTATTGTTTTCCATATGCTTGTAGTTTATAAAGAAAAAACACAAAACTCCTTTACCTTTAACTCATTTGGAAATTATTCTTGTGTACGATGTGAGTTAGGGATTTATCTTTGTCCATGGTCCCAGCTCTTCTATTTTTTTAATTTTTATTTTTAAAAAATTTAGAAGGTTTTATTTTTATTTATTTGACAGAGAAAGAGAGAGAGAGGGTGAGAGACAGAATACAAATAGTGGGAGTGGGAGAGGGAGAAGCAGGCTCTCCGCTGAGCAGAGAGCCCCATGCGGGACTCGATCCCAGGACCCTGGGATCATGACCTGAGCAGAAGGCAGATGCTTAAAGACTGAGCCACACAGGCGCCCTGTCCCAGCTCTTTTAAACAAAAAATTTGTCGTTTGTTTTAATTTCCTACATATACTGGGAGGAACCTTTGAACTCTTTTTCCTGCTAATCAGTTTGTTCCCATGCCAGGAGGACACCATTTAGTTACCATAGCTTCAGAATAAGTTTTAATATCTGGTCTGTTATGCCCCAATAACGGGCCCGTGACTAAAGGAGCGAGACTGATACAAAGCTAAGGTCAAGCAAAGCTTTATTTCGCGCCCAGCATCAAGAATCTAACCGAACGTTTGGGGACGCACCTCTTACAAGAGAGGGCGACCCTTCTCTGTTTCACAGCCTAGCTTTTAAGGGCAAAGGCCATGCGGTCGGGCCTGGCCACGCACAGGTGGCCAATGAGATTGTAACACACACAGGAAACTCCACAGTGATGCGAGGTGACCAGCTGAGTTACAATTGACCCTCGTAGACATCTGAACCAGCCTATTACACCTTGATTGGGATTGGAGCCCAAAAGGCTCCCAAAGGGCGGGGCCCATACTCCTTGGTAACCAGGGAGACAGTATGCGTCCCCCCACTGATCGGATGTCTCCACCTGGCCTGACCCACCCTTGTATCTGGGCTTTGTTACCTGAAGCTGGTTTCCGGGACTTGTCTCCAAGTAAATCCCCTGGGGGAAGGGGAGCAGGGACAGTTTCTAAATAGGTCCTTACAGGTCAGTCACATCCTTTCATGGTCCTCCTTTCCTCCTTTTCTTTTCTTCTCCTCCCCCTCCCCCTCCCCCTCCTCCTCCTTCTTCTTCAGATTTATTTATTTATTTTAGAGAGAGTGTATAAGCAGCAGGGGCAGATGGAGAGAGAGAGAAACCCAAGCAGAATCCACGATGATCACAGAGCCCAGTGCCGGGTCTGATCAAACAACCCTGAGATCATGACCTGGAGCCAAAACAAAGAGTCAGATGTTTAACCTACCATACCACCGAGGGGCCCCTGGTCTCCCTTTCTAAAGCCATCTTGACAATTTTTGAGATTGATTTTTTTCCTCCCTGAACATCAGATTCACATGGTCTAATTCCCCCACCCCCCACAAAAAGAAGATTTGGTTTTATTTTTAAAGAAATGACACAAACCCAAACTCAGAGCCTTGCTGGGATTCTGAAGGGAAGAGAGTAAGTATATCAGTCCCTGAAGATTTGGCCAACTGTGATACTAGATCCCTCTCAGAGTACATCTCTCTCCACTAATTCAGCCCTTGATTTAAGTTCTTTAATGGCATTTCATCATTTTGTCCTAGAAATCTTGTACACTTCTGATTAGATCTGTGTCTAAGTATTTCATGGCCAGCTCAGCGAGATTAGGGCATCGGGATATGGCAGGCCTGGGAGAAACAGAGCAAGGTCTGCCACATGGTGATAAGGCATGTGTCTAGCAGGTGCTAATTTTGGGGTTGCACGGGACTTCAGGGGCCACACTGGCCTGTAAGCCCAGCTCATGGGGGTTTCCAGGGCTGCATTTGGTTTTGATGTTGGACACCTTTGTGCTCAAACTCGCTGTCATACTACACGTGGGGCATCAGGATCATCTGGAATTTGTCAGGTTGGTGGTGGCATGAAAGGGTGGGCTCTTCCCTTGTGCTCCCAACGTACCCCCTCTTGCTGCAGCAGGTAGCAGGGTTAAAGCTCCTGGGGTCCTTTAAGACTCAAAGGGCCAGACAACAGGTTTGACTCGATGGCATGGAGGGTTTGCAGGGCTCTGAGCCTGAAGCCAGCGTCCTAGCTGGTGGCTGTCCCCCCATCTGCTTATTTCCCACGGCTCCCATCCCCAGAGTTGGGGCACAGAGTCAGACCTCGCTGCCCCTTGTAGCTTCCCCTATAGCTGCCCAGACCCCAGGACAACCAGGACCTCGGCCTCAGTGGGCCCCTGCTGCCCCGTCCACCCATCCATCGTCCCTCTGCCCGCCGAGTGTGCTCGGGCTGCTACCACAAAGCTCCCATAGACATGGGTGTCTCATAGATGGCACAGATTTATTCCTCACACTTCTGGAGGCTGCAGGTCCAAGATTAAGGCTGTAGCAGACTCAGTGTCTGGTGAGAACCTGTCTCCTTGTTTGCGGACCATGACCGCTCACCGTGTCCTCAGGCCGAGGAAGCAGGAAGAGTGCTCTCCGGGGCCCCTTTCATAAGGCACTGATCCCATCTGGTAGGGCTCCAGCCTTGTGACCTGATCACCTCCCACACACCCCATCTCCTCAAACCATTGCTGTAGGGGTTAGGATTTCAACATACAACTTGTGGGGGGGACACAAACGTTCCTTCTATAGGACCGCGTGTCCTCTCCTCACTCATCCCTTCAACAGTCCAGCCACCCCACAGCCCCCCACCCATTCCACATTCAGTGAGCTTGCGCTGCTGGGACGTCTGGTAGGGGACAGCTGAGTGGACAAGGCCATGGCAGACCCATGCTTGGGGCCATGACAGAGCAGCTGTTCCCATCTGGGGTTTTAGAAAGCATCAATCTATCCAACACCCACTCCCTGCTATGTCTCAAGATAGCTGATAGGACCCTACGTTGCTCTGTGGACTCAAATGGCTCCTCTTGGGCTTCAAGGAGGCAGAAGGTGCCAGATCAGAGCCCAGGCCAGGGCATCCCCAATGCATGTAAACCCTGGCACCCTCCCTGACTTGCTCTGTGACCTCAAGAAGGTCGCTGCCCGCCCCACCCCCCACCTGGTCCCCACTGCCCCCATCACGAAGGGATGGGATTGGCTGCTTTCCAAGGCTCCTTCTGGGTCCCTCTGGGTCCTTCTGGGTCCCTCTAGGGGCCCCCCTACTTCGGCCATGCACGGAGCAGACTACCCGACTTTCAAGCTCAGCATTCCTCCCCCCACCTCCCACCTGCCCTGGGGTGGAAACGCTGACTCCGCATTCTCCCAAATGTCACATGTTTCTGCCCATCACACCCTCCCTCTGTCTTCGTGTCCTGCTCATTGTCTGCGTCCCCAGCCCATGAGCTGATGACACGCAGGGTCTTCTGGCAGCGGAGCGAGCATGATGCTGGGATGTGCCCCGTGTGGGGCTCCTGGTGTTCCAGCCCCTGTCCTTGTTGCTGCCCCAGGTCATCCCAGTGCTGGTGGTTCTTTCGGCTACTTCTGGGACATCCCAGGGCCCCAGCTCACATGAAGCTCTGTGTGCCGTGGCCTGAGGGGGCCCTGAACCCTGCGATCGAGGCCTCCTTCTCGTCCTGGACAGAGCGGCAGCAGTGGGGCTCAGAGGGAGACTTTGAGCATCATTGCTAGTACTGTATGTAGTCAAGGCACTAGGAGGACCAGGTGGACCCGGAACTGAGCCCTGGCATCCCATGCTTGGCACAGAGGAGGTACCTGGGAAGATGTTACGGGCTGAATCACCAGCTTCCCTGGCTTAGGGCTGGACGCTGGAGGAGGAGCCAGGGAGAGGGAGAGGCCTGTGAGGGCAGTGATGGGGGCAGGGCAGCCTCTCGTGCTCACACCGCTGCCTACGCTCCCCTCGTCACACTGTGGCTCGAGGGTCCAGAGCTGAGTTTGACCAAGGACGCTCAGCTGATGGAAGCTTCCAGAACCAGAGCGCATTGCACCGTGGGAGGAACGCGTCCATCCGCCACAGCTGTGACTCACCAGGACCCGCCGAACAACTAGTTTTATCTGCGTGCCTGGGCAGAGTGTGGCCATCCTGGGTGTCACTCGGGTGGCAGGTTGAAGGTGACATGTCAGCGCAGAGGGCCCCCACTCACCTCCTCATCTTTCCATCCCGTTCCGTGCACCCTTTTTATCAGAGAACTTACTGTGCAGGCTGTGACTTACTAGCCGTTGTCACTACCCCTCGAAGTGTCCATCCATCCCCTTCACGTTGCTTGGTTTCTAGGGCAGAAATGACCTTTCCCACGTCCTGCAAAAAGGCATCACCACGTGGTGGGCAGTGACCCCAGAGAGAGCTGGCCAGGGGTTCCCAGCACTGCTGAGTGCCTACTGCATGCACTGCCCAGCACCGAGCACTTTGGGACCCCCCCTGGAGCTCACAGTCAGGACTCGGGATTTGGGCTGACGGTGACCACGTGGAGGGTCTCCTGGCTGCTCACGGTCTCAGCTGAGGAGCCCAGAGGCGGAGTGGGGTCTCCCAGGGGGTTAAACTGGTTAAACTGGGCGCTCCACAAGCGCCCTTGAGCCCCTCCTGTGAGCCAGGCAGGCGTCGGTCCACCTGGAGACATGGTGGGGAGGCCCTTCCTGGTGCGGACAACGGTCTAGTGAACAATACACGTGTCATTTCGCCCCCTGGGAGGGCCAAGGAGGTGCAGGTTCCTGAGTGGGGGGGGGCTGCCTGAGTGGAGGGCAGAAGTCAGCCCTCCGTGTTGTGGAAGGCAGGGTGCTGCTGGCAGACGCACAGGGTAGGAGTAGCCCGGAAAGACGAGACAAGGACAGGAGGCCAAGTCACAGCTGGGACATTACGGACTTTATCCTGGAGCCGTACGGGGCGTCACACTCCAAGGGGCCTGTGCTGGCCTGCAGGATTCCTTGCTGCTGGCCGGAGGCTCCTCATCATTTTGGAAGAAGGGGCATCGTGTTGTCATTTTCTTTGGATCTCCAGGGCTCCTGCTGCCACCCAGGAGCCCAAGCCCAGCCAGGGGGTGGGGTGGGAGCCCAGGATCTGCCCATGGTCCCATCCTGGTGTGTGGGAGGAGCGCTGGCATGGCTGTCAGGCTGGGACCTGTCCCCTTTGCCGGGCAGGGCTGACGATCTGCTAGGCGCGCCTTTCCAGGGCCCATTCTTCTGGCGTCCAGCTCCGCACGGCCTCATAGCCTAGGGTTTCACGGGGAGTGGTGCTGTCGGGCTGGAGGTGGCTGCAGGACAGAGGGTGTGTGGCTGGGAAGGGGCGTGCTCTTTTCAGGCCAGGAGGATATCTGAGCCTGGGTCACTTTCTGGAAAGCTCGGCTTCTGCAGGGCTCTGGGCTCACCAGGGTCGCAGGTCTGTCAGCTGACCAGCGGGAGCAGGGGTGATGGAATGCCACCCAGAACAGTCCCTTCACAGTTTGGTCCAAAGGACAGGAATTCAAGTCCTGGTACTCAGAGTCGTGTGACCAGAGCCACGGAGGATAATTCCCAGCCTCAGCTTGCTCATCTGCACAGTGGGCATAACCATCAGTCTCCAGGGAGGAGGATGAGGGCCTTGGAACTGGGCTGGGAGGCCCTCTTGGGGGCCCCAGCCAGGCTGGGCACGTTCAGGGGCCTTTCTGTACCTCCTAAAGTTCTGGTCTCTGGCCGTGAGTTGCAGGCTCTGCTAGGCCGCATCTGCGGGCCCCAGGAAGGGCTGCCGTTCGGCCCCTCGTTCTTGGTGCTGGTAGTGTCACGGGCTTCGGGGCCACAGAATCTTTGGAGCAGGGACGCAACCCCAGGAAAGGTGGGGACCTTTCCTCCACTGGTCCCTGGGTGTGGGAGGGGCCGGGCAGGGAGCCTGCGTCTGGTCCCTGGGGTCCCTGGGTCTCCTCCGACCCAGCTTCACATGGGGCTCTTTGGGGCTTCGCCAGCAACTTGGGCTATTTCTCAAAGAGTGTTCCAGGGAACACTGGTCCCAGAAGATGTTCCAGGAGAAGGATTTTGGAGGTCGAATTGGCTTGAGAAACTGCTTGCTCTCTCCTCTGGGAGGGCCTAGTCAAGGCGCCAGCTAGTCCACAGTAAAGACTTGGCTTCGTCTTGTGACTTCCAGCCCGCCTGGGTCCTGTCCACATCCTACGGAAGCAGAGTCTGCCTTGGAAAGCGTTGGCCGCGTGCATCTGTGCCTGCCCTGCCCTGCCCTGCGTGCGGGGCAACGGGCTTTCCTCCCCAGGCTTTGGGCTTGGTAGTGCACCTTGTCTGGATGAGGGGTTCGCTGCTGCCCCGGCTCGATGCTGCGGAGGGCTCCTCCTCCCCTCCCAGAGCCAGGGACACTCCAGAGTCTTCCATGCTGCCTGGGGCCGAGAGAAGTGTGCAGAGGGGTCCGGGAAGCAAGCCGCCTGGGCAGAGTGGGGTTTCCCAGTTCTCAGCTTCAGAGCTGGATGGCCCGGGGCTGCCCAGAGGCCGGTGAGGGACAGGGACCCACGGCAGGCTCGGCAGGCTCTGTGCATGGGAGCCGGGCTAGGGAGAAGCTCAGTGAGGTCAGAGGAGGGCAGCCAGTTGTGCAAGCAGATTTGGGAAGGGGTCAGGGATCAAGTCTCCAGAAGCTTCACTTGGAACTTGTTGGGAGCCCGCCGGCTGCCCCAGGGGCAGGAACAGGATTTACCTGTGTGAGCTGGAGCAGATCCCGGACCTTGGCAGGTGGGGTGTGGGGAGGAATGGCATAGCCGGCACCGGCCCAGTAGCGAACACCCCATCTCTGGAGGTATTTTAGCAGGAACCGGGCCCCATGAAGCTGTCAGCCAGGCAGAGACATCGCAGGGTGGAGGCTTAGAGCATGCGCAGTGGTGTCTGCGCATTTGCTCACCACCCACCATGGGCGAGACACAGGTCTGGGTTTGAATCCCCCCTTCCCTCTCCTCACTCTGCAACCCTGGGCTGCTCTACTGAACTTCTCGGAGTCCTGGCTTCCTCACCTGTGAAACCCCTGTGGTTTCTATCCCTTTTCCTGCTGGGGAGACTGTCTGAAAACCAGGGCCTCCAATGCCCCTTGGGGAAGTTCAGGTCCTGTGTCAGACATAGGGGGTGCTCTGGCCACGCAGGAGGCAGAGAGCAGCTGTGGGCATGAGGAGGAACCCCACCGGGCTTGCCTTCAGTCTCTAGCTGTACCACCCTGGCCCTCATGTGGCCCCATGAGGATCTCCCAGAAAAGCTGCCCAAAGAGGCCCAGCCCTCCTGGTCTTGGTGGGCCAGCTTTTTCCCTCCCTGTGCTCACAGTGAGGGCCCACAAGCGGCAACGGGGGGCCCAGGAAACAGCCCTGTGTGCCCTGTGGCTGGGCCATGGTGAGGGTCTCTAGGGGGCTTGGTTTACCGAGTGCTGTAATGGGGACGCACGCGGCCTCTGTGTGTGGGAGTGGGGACCCCGAGCCCGTGACAGGTCCCTCCTCAGGGGCTGGCCTGGCGTAGGAATGGTCTGGCTCAGGCTCCTTGTGCTCAAGCAGATTGACAAGGTCCAGGGCCCTTGCTCTGACTCCCAGGGGACAAGATTGACAGCTGATCAGTGTGGGGCGGGCAGCTGAGTCAGGGTGTGCTGGGAACGGCGAGTCCCGGGCTCCCTTCTGGTCCCTCCCTCTCCTCCCAGGCCTGGCCTTGGCCTCTCGGTCGGGATCTCAGAGGGGAAAGGCCTGGTACCCCATGGTGGCCCTGAGATGGTGACGGCACCACGGCAGGAGGTCAGCCTCAGGGATCCACCAGGCCAAGGCCACGAAGCGTGCAGAAGGGGGCACAGCCCTTGTTCCTGCAGCCTGCCCCAGGGCCTCCTGCTTCTACTTCCTGCCCTTTCCCCCTGCCTCTGGGGCAAGTGTGGCACATCATGACTCCCATACCCTGCTACCCCTCCCACAGGCAGACCTAGGAACTCCCAGACCTTTGCGCTGCAAAAAGTGGTAAGTCCCTAACCTAGGCCGGCTTCCAACATGCGTTCAGGGTAAAGACGGGAAGGCAGTACCTGGGGGAGCGGCGTGGTGTGCGGAGACGGGCCCGACGAGATGAGGAGCCTGGGCAAACCAGGAGTCTTCTCCTGGTCCAGCTGTTCTTCCCTCACTGGCTGTGGTGACTTGTCCTGGCCAAGGCCTCAGCCTCCCGACCCTGGAAGGGCCCATTCAGGTGGTCCCAGAAGGTGGGGTTCAGAGACCCTGGGCTCTGAGGAGGAGCACTGGGGGCTGTGGCCGCGGATAAAGTGAGGGCCTCCAGGGCTCCGCCAGCTGTCAGTCTTGTCCTCACTCCTGTCGGCTTGCCTACTGGGGCAGCAGAGGCCCAGAGATGGGCATCACCCTCCAGGGACACATGTCAGGGCTGAGGACACCCCCCCTCTCCCATCTGGGACTCTCAATCTGGCTTCTTCAGCGGGATGGGAAAGGAGCTGCTGGTTCACCTGTAGGGGGAGAAGGGGGATTAGGAGAAGAGGCTGTTCTGGGAGCCCTAACTTAGGAGCCTGGACTTGGCAATGTTGGAGAAGAGGAAAGGGCCCTGTGTAGACCCCTACTACACACTCCACCTGCCACAGGTTCGTTGGCCCAGTAGAGGGGATACTGAGTCCAAAAGGTGACTCTGACATAAGGTCTGGGCCACACCCGGACTGCAGAGCAGGATCTTGCTTGGGGAGACAGTAGGTATTTGAAAGAGTCTCTTATGCAACCAGGATTAGATCAGAAGGGACCCATCCATCCACTCACCACCTCACTTTCCATCCACCCTCCAGCCGGTCTTCTGTTTATGATACCAATCCTCCATGTAGCCTGCCACCTATCCACTGGTTCATTAATCCATTCATTACGTGCTTACCTGTCTCTTCAGTTATCTGTTGGCCCATCCATTCAAAGGTCCATCCTTCCATCCATCCATCCATCCATCCATCCATCCATCCATCCATCATCTGTCTATCCATCCTACCTACTCATCCATCCATCCTTCCATCCACCCGTTCTACCCATTCATGTATCCATCCTATTTGTCCATCCATCCATCCATCTATCCACCCATCATCTGTCTATCCATCCCATCCATCCGTCCATCCATCCATCCATCCATCCCATCACCTATAACCCTTTCAATCATCCATCCCTTCATCTATGTATCTACCTTTTATTCCATGAACCAGTCTATCTGCTTATAGGTCATCCCTCCCTCCCTCCCTCTTCCTCCCCTCATAAAGGAGGCACTCATTTACCCAACTGTTCACTTGTTTACCTAATTATCCCACTGTCCATTCACCCATTCACACATTGGTCCAACCAAGGATTCATGAACAGATAATGCCACTCAAACCTGCCATAATGGTCCCAGAGTACAGAGCAATGCCATTTCTTGGATTTCATGACTGTCCCTACTTGGCAGATGAAAGCACTGAAACAGCGAGGGCAGTATATTTATTAGAAATAACTACTTCGGGCCAGACAGACCAGGGGTTCAAATCGTGACTCCATCTCATTAGCTGTGTAGGCTCAGTCGGTTGCCTCTCTTCTTGTGTAGAACAATGCGACCACTGAGATTTTTCTGGGAATTAAAGACAAAGGGTTTTTGTACATACTAGCTTCTTAATGGAAGTCTGGTGCTCTGGAGCAGTGCTGATGGGAGGTAGGGCTGTACCCAGGGCTGGTTCCTCTAGTCTCTGAGCTCCTTGATATCCTGTGCAGATGGTCCCTGTTCCATCCAGGGCAGCTGAGTGGTACCGACACCAGGGAGGTCTTTGGGGCCATTGGGGACCATTGGAAACTTGTCACCCAGATGCGGTCTTGGCCTGGCCTCCTGTTGCCGGCTTCCCTGGCCAAGGCTGCAACCCCAAGCATGCGACCTGAAGACCCATGGCCTGGGCTCCCAGGTTGTAGTTTCCCACTGATCCTTCCGCCAATGTGCCCCAACAGATGCCCAGTTGGTGGGCACAGGATGTGTGCACACTTGGAATGTCACAGAAATCAGAGCTGAAGGCCTCTGAGCTCATCCCTGCCTGCCTCGCCGGGCAGACCTGTCCCTTTCCCATGGTAGGTAAATACAGGACTCTATTTACACGGCAACACAACCGGCCAGCAGTGGCTGGGTAGTTGGCTTACATAATGGCAGCGTGGCTCTTGGGAGCCCCTTGGGTGTGGCAGGAAGCCCCTCCTTCACGATGGGGCTTGTACACTGGGTCCCACCCCTGGGGGGGGGTCCCCTGTTTGGGCCGGGAGTCCTAGATGGCCCCGTTGCCTGCTAACCAGTCTCCTGGCTCTCAGTCTCTTGGGGGCGGGGGGAAACAGGTCTGCAGGCTCGCTAGGGCCCAGCAGCCATGCCCACGGTTTTTCCCAGAATCCTCTTGTCCTCACTTTACAGATGAGGCGCTTGGGGTCTAGAGAGGAGAGATGCTCACTCTGGGTCATGTGGAGAAGGGGTGGTCTGACTCAGCCATGTCCTGGGCCTCCTGTCCTCGGCCTGGCCAGGTGGGGCCTTCCCCAGCGCCCCCCGCCAAGAGCCCTGAGGCTGCAGCCGCCGGGTCTGGGGGGTGACCAGGCCATAGTGGACCCCAACCTCCTCACCGCCTCTCCTCCATCGCAAGGCTCTCAATGCCAGAAATACAGCTACCCTTTCCTCCTCTGCTGGAGGAAATCTCAGCAAGGAAAGGATCTCAGCCTGCTTGGTTGCCTCCTCTGAGAAGTGCTCCCTGAACTCCAGGTCCTAGGGCTGAGACTCCTGAGGCTCTGTGGACCTGTTTCTTCTTCTCCCACAGGGAGGAGCGACCCTGACCTGGATCTCATGAGGAAACCACTATAAAACTCCTCCTGGTCCGCCACGCGCACCCACGCGGGATTCTAACATCCCATGGCAGACGGATACTGATGAGTCTCACTCCCTCGGCAGAAATCAGCTCTTCAGGGACAGCAGCTGCATCTGGTTTCTCTTCCGCTCCTCTTCCCCCATCGGCCCAGGATGGCGGGCGGGGGAGGGTGGGACAAGACTGGGCCTGAGCAGGTGGATGGATGGATAGAAACAGCGCAAGAATAAATGGATGCATGACTCCGTGGGCGAGTCGGAGGGCAGGAGGGGCAGGGAAAGTGGGAAAGAGAAAGAAGAGGGAGAGGCCAGACAGCTCAGTTAGCCCCACAGGCTCTGGGGCCAGACTAGGGCTCATCTCCCCATTCTGCTGCAATCGCTGTGCGACTTAGGTGAAGGGTGGTACCTTTCTGTGTCTCATTTCTGTTTTCTCATCTGTAAAGAGAACATAACTGTCCCTAGCCGGTAATGCTGTTGTGAAGTAAAAAAAAAAAAAAAAAAAAAAACCACCCCGAAGCACAAAAAAACAACAGTCCTGCAAGGGCCTGTCTTAGTGCAAGGGCAGCCTCAGTAAATGACACTTCAATTTCCTCCCTCCCAGACCGAGGGCTCCAGTTCCCAGCAAGGCCAGGTAGCTGCAGAGCCATTCCTGCCCAGGGCGTGCCCCACCCTCCTCCCCCGGTCCCCCCAGCATCCTCCCCACCCCCACAGCCTGTTAAAATCCCCTGGATCAGCGCCTCTCCCAGGTACGTCCTGGTTATGTAATCATTGCCGGAGCAGACACACTGACCAGCTTGGGCTCTTCCAGGCTCGCTTGTGTTTACTCTTTGGCTCAGGGGAGAGTTCCATTCAGAAGAAACTGCTTTTGTTTCTCAGCCTTCCCTTGGGAAAGCTGCGTTAGGGCGGAGCTCAGTGAGCCAGAAGGGGAGGGAGGGCGGGGTGGTGGCAGTGGGGAGGAGAGAGGCAAGCGGCCTCGCACAGCCCAGGGCTTTCCGGAAACATACACATCGCTTATCATGCGTTTTATCTCTTTAAAAGAAAAGGCTCAAAGAATTTCTTGCATGACCTGAATTTTTGATAACCCTAAAAAATGGTTGAAAAAAAGGTGGACTGTTATCCACGCCCCTAGTCATGACCTTTTATTTCACTTCTTACGGTGTTTTGTTGCCCTTTTATTCATGCGCATGCATCCATCTGTCCATTACACTTCCACGATCCCCCCACCGACCCACCCACCTGTCCACCAATTCATCCACCTGCCCATCCATCCATTTGTCTATCCATTCATCATCCACCCACCCCTCCATCTAGCCATCCATCCATCCATCCATCCACCCGTCCTTCCATCCATCCTTCCATCCATCCATCGATCTATCCAACCATTCTTCTATCCACCCATCCACCCATCCATCCATCCATCCATCCATCCATCCACCCGTCCTTCCATCCATCCTTCCATCCATCCATTCATCTATCCATCCATCCAACCACCCATCTACCCACCACCCATCCACTCATCCATGCACCTATCCACCTGTCCATCCATCTCTTCTTTTCTCTAGCATGTGTTGAATTAGCAGTAGAAGAAATTCTGGACTAGAAGTTCTGGGACCTGGTTCTCATTCTCAGCACAGACACTGTGTTGAAACAGATTGCTCTGTGCAGAAAGCGAGGTTTGCGATGGCCATCTTCCCATGTCCGAGGCTCAGGTCTGCCACTTTCTCTAATGCCCTTGGCCAGATCCTTTGGTTTCCTCCTCTGTGAAACAGGGCAACAATGGTGCTTGTCTTATTACTTTGAGGGCACAATAAAAGAATTTGCATGACAGTTCCTGGAATCACATTAGGTTGCCAGCGGGAGCTATTCTAAAACTGGGCTTTGGGTGGAGGATACCACAATGGGGGCAAGAGATTGCTCTCTCTTTGGGGCTTCCTGGGCAGTGGAGAAGGAAAGGAAGCAGCCAGCATCAGATAGGGGTGGGGGCCATCTATATTAGCTGGGGATGGAGAAGAACGAAAGAGAATGAGGTCAGAGAGACATTGCAGGGAAGGGCGCTGATGGCCACGGTGAGGAGGTTAGATGCAGGGTTTTGAGCAAGGTAGAGTGTGGTCAGATTGGTGTTTGGGAAGGACCCTTCTGGCTCCTATGTAGAGAAGGGTAGAAATGTTGGAGATGGGGTCCCACAGGGAGGGAGACCATTTAAGAGAATTGCAGTTGCCTGTAGGAAAGACCAGAATGCCGCATGTCACAGGGGTGTGGCACTAAACCTCACAGATATTTTTTCCTCCTAAATACAAAAACTGTCCAGGCATCAGAATCCATGGCTTAGGCATCAGGTGACCTCGCTGGTGGTGGTCATTTGGTAATGCAGCGTTCATGCCTTATCATCCAATCCTGTGTTCCCAGCAGACATTGCCAATTGATCGCAGCTCTCCTTCCCGTAAAGCCCAACACAGGGCTGTCCACTATGGTAGCCAATAGCCACCATTTAAATACGGCTTTTTAGATCTAAGTCAATTAAAGTGAAATAAAATGGGCAATTCTGTTGCTCAGCCTCAATTGCCACGTTTCAAGAGCTTGACACATACCTGTATGTGGCTAGTGGTTCCCATGTTGGACAGAGCAGATAAAGAACATTCCCACCATCACGGAAGTTCTCTCTGTGCTGGCCTCAGGCAGTCAGGCTGCTGTAGCCAGTCCCCTGGAGCTGGGAAGGATAGTGAGCTTTCTGTCCTCCTGGGGCCAAGCCCCAGACCCGCCGTGGTCACATCACACTCCAGGCTGGGTCTTTCCTTTCTATCTGAACTTGACATCCACTAAAGTCATTCTTAAAAGACCAAATTCCTTCAGGGCTGACCCTTTTTAAGTTTGCTTTCTTTTTGTGTCTTAAGGGAAAAACAACAACAACAACCCAGAACATAACAAGTAAACAACTTGCCCTGCCATGTGGCTGGCCACAGACACCGCTGGTGAGCGTCCTTTCTGCCCTAAGCTCACCTTCTTCCCCCAGCCTCCAGAGACTGGATGGCTCTGTTCTGGAGTCTATTTTTAGTGCTTCTGGGTGAATGTCATTGCTGCCGGAGGCTGACATTTCATACTCTGGGAACCTTGACCTGCTGCTTTTCCGGTTGTGAGCCGAACCGGCTTTTTCATGCCCCAGAAGGAAAGAACAATGATCATTAATAATTGGCATCTTCTGGAAAATCGGAAATGGAACCTCCGTGATCTGTAGCAGCCCTTAACCCCAGCTGCGCTGGTTGCAAAGGCTGCCCCGTGACCGATGCACCCGAGGTTCCGCGGCTGTCGGGGTCACACCCTGGGGCCACCAGGCACGCCACGGCAGGGCAGGTGGGCAGCCTGGCTGTAGGCTGGCCATGAGACCAAGGGGCAGAGGAGGTCAAGGCAGAGCAGTAAGAAGTTGATGTAGAGACCTGTGGCCCTGCCTGTAGAGACCAGCCTTGGTGGCACCCTCCACAGGCAGGGTCCGTGGAAGTGGGAGGAGGGGGTTGCCTTGCTCTCAGGGGTGGGGTGGGGTGTTTCAGCTAGGCTGGGGAGCTTGATTGAGCCTCTGACTCTGGGCTGGGTCCTATTCTGGGCCCTGGGAGGCACGGAGGGCAGCGAAGACCAGGAAAGAGGTGGGGGGTGGTTTGTGGGACAGGGAAGGTCATCTCAGGGGCTGGCTCAGGGAGTGGGGACAGATGGGTGTGAAGCCTCACTCCTTCAGGCAGGGACCGATGCTGCTGCGTTTGTCACCCCCCACCCCCGCGTGCCCCTCCCTTCCTCAGGCGCAAAGGTGGCCCTTTCAGTCCCTTGGGGAGTGGGAAACCAGGGCTGGCCTGTCCTTTAGGGAGGAGAGTGGGTGCACCTCTGACAAGGAAAGCAAAGGTCACGGGAACAATTCCTCCCTTTCACGCTGGGCGATCGCGAGCGTGCCGGAGCGGACGGAGCTGGGAGCCCCTCCCGGGCCGCCCAAGACAAACAGGGCGGCAGGAAGTTCCCACGCTCCCAGGCCGGAGCCGCCCGGAGCCACAGCACTCACCTGGCCGCCGGGGCTGCGAGGGGGCGGGGCCTCAGCCGCCCACAGGTGAGCGGCCGCGGCTCTGCGGGGGGAGGGGCCTGTGGCAGGCCCCGCGGGAGGGAGCGAGGAGCGCACGGGGCAGACCTTGGCTCTCCGCGGCCTTCCAAGGCTCTTACGAAGTTACTGTTACCATCTGCATTTCACAGAGTGGGAACCCGAGACCCACGGAGGTGAGGCGACGGGCCTCGGCTCCTACCCACGATAAAAGGAAGAGCGGGGGTTTGGACTCAGGCTGCTCTGGTTCCAGAGCCTGTTGGCCTGTTTCGTCTCATCGAGTCTGCGGACCTGGCTGAGGCCCCACTGTGCTCCGGACGTCAGAAATGGGTCAGTGGCCCTGTGGGGCTCCCAGTGCCCCATGTCACATGAGCGGCGACCTAGGGTTCCACCTGCGGAATGGGGGAGTGGGTCCCCGACTGTCTTCTGGGGAATATGCCAGGAGGTGATGGGACAGCATATCTACTTGTGGGGGGGGAAGACCGCGGAGGGATTTGCCTTTGGCTCCCAGATTTGTGTTTCCGGGTTACTTCCAGGGATCTATGGGTCAGGAAAGTGTGGGCTTTCACACCCTTACCACCCATGGACACCCCATTCCAAGGAAGTAGACGGAACAAAGACCTGGATCCCGGAGCCAGAGCCACGCGTGGCTTCCCTCTCTCACTCAGTCCTGCGGGCAGGACTCCCTTCCCTTGACCGACACTGACTGAGTGCCTTGTGTCCACAGGCTGGGGGCTCTCAGGGGCGCAGACAAGAATCCCGCCCACCAATTCCCCAGCACCCAGCACAAGGCCTGATCTGCGACGACTGCATAACCGGTTGTCACCACCAGCTCCCAGGGACAGAGACTCCCGCGGCTCCCTGGGGCTTTGAGGATCCTTGAGCCTTCGGGTCTCAGAGGACCCCTGGAATGGCCACACAGCTGCCTCGCAGGGACCCCCACCTTGGCCAGTCCCCACACAAAGGGCAGTAGGTCAGGACACTGTCGTGCTGCTCCTGGGTCCTCATCAGAGTCCACGGTAATGATGGGTTAGGCCAGGGGGAGAGGGTCTGGCTCAGGCTGGAGTTTAGGGCAGGCTGAAGCTGCTGGAGCCCAGATGATGGTCAGAGCCAAGAGGCTTGGACCAAGGGTGGAGCCCTGGGGTTCGTCCTGCTGTGTGGTTGCAGGAGAGGCTCTCGCCCTCTCGGGCTCGAGGCCATGAAACCCTTGTGACCTCTATGGCCCCTTTTACCTGTCAGATTCCAGATCCCCGAGGCCAGGAGCCACTTGCACCGCCGTCGTCTCAGGGCAGGTGTGCCCGAATGACCTGTGTCTGAGGGAGGATCCCCGACCAAGTCCCCCCTCGGCCAGCCTCCCTCAGGCTCCTGGCTCCCAGCTGCAGGAACAGGGAGTCAGGCCCACGGTCAGCCCTGCCCACTCATTCCTTCCACTGCCCACCGACTTCGGCACCTGTCCATCCGTTTATCCCCTCTTTGGGCCAACGTTGGCCGCCACCCTCCCACCCTTATCCAACCATCCTGTCCCTTCACGTCGTCCACCACTGGCCAGTCACGCTCATGGGCGTCTGTGCTTTCAGCCTCCCATGGGGCCATCTGTCCCCTGCCCATGGAGCTGTCCCTCTGTGGGCCTGCTGAACCGCCTGAGCCATTCCACTCCCTCGAATCCCCAGTGCCAGACCTGAAGTCGTAAGTCGGCAAGAGCAAGGCCGGTGTGGATTCTGGGTGAAAACCCGCAGCAGTTAGAAGTGAACAATTCTAGGGCGCCTGGGTGGCTCAGTGGGTTAAGCCTCTGCATTCGGCTCAGGTCATGATCCCAGAGTCCTGGGATCGAGCCCCACATCGGGCTCTCTGCTCAGCGGGGAGCCTGCTTCCCCCTCTCTCTCTGCCTGCCTCTCTACCTACTTGTGATCTCTGTCTGCTGAATAAATAAATGGAATGTTAAAAAAAAAAAACGTAAAAAAAAAAAAGTGAACAATTCTAACCATTCTTCTGCAGGCGTGGCGCCCTCCTGGCCCGGAGGGTCGGAGGGCATGGGGGTCGGGAAGCAGGGGTTTGGGTCTGCTGTTCACAATCTATATGACCTCGGGTGGGCTAACCAGCGTGTCCCTGACTCCTGGAGCTCGAGGAATCCCACCAGCGCCTGCACTGAGCAGTGGTGATGGTGGCGGGCAGAGGGGTGGGGACACTGTGGGAAGTGGTCATTGCCAGTGCCCAAGCCGCCCCGGCCGGTCCTGAGCGTGCCTGACTGCGTTCTGGGCTGAAGGCTGCTGTGGCCAAAGGCAGGGCAATGACAAGTGACCTCCTTCTGGGGCTTCTCATTCCCCCACACCTCCTCTTCCCCCAGACCTCGTCCCCTGCCCATTTTCCATTCCGATTTCTTTCTTCCCAAAGCCACGCTGATAACACCTTTTTGATAAAAGGAAAACAAAACTTCCAGGCGAGATAAAGGAAAGGCCATGTCCTCTGTGGGCTGGGAAGGAGCATTCCACGTTCCCTGTTACTTTCCCTGCTGGAATGTGAAGTATTCGTCTGTGCCTTTCCCATCGGTGGGGGCATTCCAACGGCCCCAGGCACCCTGGGAGGGAGCGACTGGTCTGGCTGCTCTGGGTTTGTGGAATCGGTTGAACTGGCTGAACCTGGAACTGGAGATCGTGTGCCAGGGGTGCAGCGTGTCTGACCGAGTCAACGGCTCTCCTGCCCGAGCTGGGCTGTCAGAGGCTGGACCCGAGGCTCTCTGGTGTGGGCCCTGGACACGCGTGGCTTTCTTCCCTCTCCAGCGTGGGAGAAGCAGCTAAACATCCCACTTTGGAGGGGGAGACTGAGGGGCCAGAGTGGGTATGGGAGGCCTACTCGGGGTCACACCCAGTGGACATAGGTCAGACCTGACATCAACATCCGGCTCTCGCGGCTACGGCCAGGAGGGATGTT
This sequence comes from Lontra canadensis, assembly GCF_010015895.1. Taxonomy (NCBI): domain Eukaryota; kingdom Metazoa; phylum Chordata; class Mammalia; order Carnivora; family Mustelidae; genus Lontra; species Lontra canadensis. The sequence continues at coordinate 7,944,435 of NW_022631060.1, forward strand.
GTGCACGTTGTCCCCATTTTGTGTTGTGTGTGCGACAGCAGCGTACCCCCTGTGCCCGCACACCCCTCTGTTTACTAAACACGAGGACGGCTTGGTGTTGAGGCCGCGTAGGCCCACAGCTGCCACTGTGGGATAGTTTTCGTCTCCGGTCAGCGTGGTGACCAGTCCCAGCGATCTCTGAAAAGTCCCCGGACAGCTGACACCACTGTGCGACTGACCACTGGTCCCACTGGGGCACTCAGGCACGGGTGGGCAGAGTCAGGACTGGGGCAGCGGGTGGTTCAAGATGGCGCCCCATGGTCCTCCCGTCTTGGTATTGACTCTGCCTTGTGGCTCATTTCCATCTTAAAGGGCTCTCCTTGCAGCCAGTGCAGGCTGTGGAAACGAGTATGCCTCCCCAGGCCACGTCCTACAGGGCGTCGCGGCTTCTGTCCTGGTTCCTTCAACCACCCACTCTGGGGGAAGGACGTCCGCCATGTTGTGAGGAAGCTCGAGCAGCCCCGTGGAGCGGTCTGGGCGGTGAGGAAAGGGGGCCTCGCCCCAGCAGCTCGGGGAACGCACCGTCCTGGACGTGGACCCTCCCAGCCCTTGCCAAGCCTCGGATGGCCGCAGCCCTGGCCGGCGTCTTGACGACAGCCTTGGGATACATGCTGATCTGGGGCCACCCAGCTTAGCTGCTGCTGGGTCTCTGACCCCCGGAAACTGGAAGGTGATAAATATTTGTCATTTTCAGCCCGTAGGGTCTGGGAATAATACGTAACAAAGCAGGAGATAACGAGTATACGAGGTTTGCCCTGTGCTCTCCTGGTTGTTAACTTCGAGCCTCAGTTTCCTCCTCTGCAAGACAGGGTCACCGCCAATCCCCTAGAGCTTGGTAGAGCACAGTGCTCGGAGTCTGGCTCCCCCACGCGGGGATCACTGCTGTGGCTGGAGATGTGCTTGCCTGTGCAGGGCCCCCTGCTGAGGAGGGGGCAGCACCTGCCGGCACGGGCCCCTCCTGACACCCTTCGTGAGCCCTAACGCACGTGTGCGCGAGCACACACACGCACACACACACACATGCGCGCACAAGCACGCACACGCGCGGTCACCGGGCCAGGGCTGAATGACCCTGCAGAGACAGCGAATGAAGTCAATCGTTTCTTCTTTTTTTTGAAATGTATTAAGAAAACGTTAATTATGATAAAATACCCGTAATGGAAAATGTAGCATTTTAATCTGTTTGTAAGTGAGCAGTTAAGTCGTGTTAAGTGCATTCGCACTGCTGTGTGGCCATCCGCTCCGTCCCTCTCCAGAACGTTCTCATCTTCCCAAACTGCACCCCTGCCCCATGCACACTAATGTTCCGGCCCCCAGCCCCTGGCGCCCATCGTCCTCCTCTCCGTGTCTATGAATCTGGAGAATCTAGGACCTCATACAAGTGGGATCCCCCAGGATCTGTCCTTTCGAGACTGGCCGGTGTCACTCAGCATCACGTCCTCCAGCTGTGTCCCTGATGTAACAGGTGTCAGCGGGTCCTTCCTCTTTGAGGCTGAAGAATATTCCATAGGGCAGGGTCCCTTATGTTCCTTTGCCCTGACCATGAGGTCGCTGAGGTCAAACATGAAGTCTTATCTTTTTTTTTAAAGATTTTATGTATTTATTTGAGCAAGAGTAGGGAGAGGGAGAAGTAGGCTCCCTACTGCCCAGGGAGCCGGATGCGGGGCTCGATCCTAGGATCCCAGGATCACGACCCAAGCGGAAGGCAGACGCTGAGCCAGCTGAGCCGCCCAGGCGCCCCTTATCTATTTATTCCCAACCACCCCTTCTTGGGAACTGGCTCTGAATAAGCCCGACGCAAGAGGTGTTTCTGGAAGAGATGGCTAGAGTCCGAACGTCTAGGTTTGTGTCCTGGCTCTGCCTCATGCCGTCTGGGTGGTTTCACACACGCGGCTTGTCCTCGCGAGACCCCAGTGTCCCATCCAGAGTGGGGACGGTGACTCACTCACAGGGCACCTGTAGGGGTCAAATGTGTTGGCTCTGTGCAGCGAGTGGGGTGCCTGTGGGTGTAGACTCTTCCTGGCTTGACCTCCAGAGCCTGAAAGGGCGCCTCTCCTTTGATTGACCTTGGCCTGACCGCATGCCCCTCAGTAGGGGGCCGGCCGAGGTGGCCCCTCCATGGTTTCAACATAGCAGTACAAGTTACCCGAGTTGCCACCCGTCTTCTGAGATAGGGGTGTCCGTCCTACACCCCATGCCTGCTCATTCTGTTAGGAAGACCCCGGAGCCAAACTGAGCCATCCTGCGCCCAGGAATGCCAGGGGAGGATGGCAGGGGAGGAGCTAGCCCGGATCTGTCTCACACCAGGTGTAATTTCAGACGTGAGCCCATCACTGCCCTGGCCTGACGGCTCTGTGACTCTGACGGTCCTCGAGGGAGCCCACATCGGGACAGCCAGCGTCAGTTCTGTGTCCAGCCTGGGGGTTGTGGGACCTCGGATGAGTCACCTGCCTGGGGATGATACGGGTCAAACCTCGGGCCAGCCACTGGCATCTTGGGTGGCCTTGGGGAACCTTGTCGAATTGCTCCGTGCCTCAGTTTCTCCAACTGTAAAATGGGGATAATAATTCTCCCCACCATCTTCTGGGGTTCTTTTGTGGACAGAATGTGTCTCATGAGGCTGGGGGTGTGTTGGACACAAGCCAGGTGCACCACGAGCCTTCTTGGCTTTGCTCCTTGCTCCAAGACTTGGTGCCATTGTCCATACGATGGGGAACCCCTCGCCGCACCCTGCCTGAAAGGCCCGTTTCTCTCTCTTCTTCCCCACCCCGCATAGGCGTGGTGAACCAGTGAAGCAGTCTTTCCAGACTGGAGTAGCTTCTCAAGTATTTTTCTTCCGAACTTCCAACAGCCTCCTTCCCGGAGCCCTGCGCATCTGACCCTCTACTTGCGTCCCCACTTGGGTAGTTCGTGGGCAGCGCGCCCCTCGCCCCTCGCCCCTGTGCTGGCCTCTTCCCAGCTCAGCAAATGTGCTGCCATCTACCCGGGGAGGGGGGAGGCCAGAGCCCCATTGTCGACGCCTCCCAGCCTCCCAGGCCGCACGAGCTCCCCTCCAGCTGGGCCACTCTGTCCTCCTCGGCGCCTCTCAGTTCCAACCCACTGCCGCCACCAGAGAGACCGCCGGCAGCCTTCTCTGGAGACCTCGGTGCTGGACGTCTATAACCTACTGCTCACTTGGGAGCTTTCAGAGCCCTGAATCTAACTGCCCCAGCGGACTGTCAGGACAAACCTCTCCCGGCTCTTGTACCCTGACCTCACTGCGTTCTCTCCGTGTCTCAACCACCTGGGTCCTTTACAGCCCCAGGAACTTTGCACTTACTGTTCACCGTGCCTAGAAGGCCCTTCGCTCCATTTCCCATGTCTCTGGCTCTTTCTATGCTCAGGCCCCGCCCTAAGGGCTCCCCTGTCAGAGGGTCGTCACCACACGTGCCGACCTACTCATCTACGTGAGTTTGAATGTGAGAAACATGGGCACCAAAAGTACAGAAACATCTCTTGTATTTCTCTGTGCTCCTAACTCTCTCCATACTTCACTTCTGGCCACTAAATGTGCGGGTTTTTCTCCACACCAAGCATTTCTCAGATTCTCCAGACACCAGCCGGGTGTCCTACAAATTAAGTCAGTTTTGATGATCTCCATCTGCCCTGATGGCACAGGGGAGGGCTCGGTCCCACAAGACAGTCCCCACTCAGACGCCAGTCATCAAGTCCCAGGCTGTCACCTGCCCTTCTGACTGAAGGGCTATATGGATCGGAGGTTCCCATAACCACCTCCTCAGTCTTGAGAATTGCTGGAAAGTTGCACAGAACTCACTCAAGACAAGACTTCACTTACCAGGTTACTGGTTTATTATACAAGGATGTAACTCAGGAACGGGACAGAAGTCTCTGTGGGGAGCAACCCATGAAGGCGAGGTGGGGAGGTGGGCGCGGGGCCTCCATGGGGCTGCAGGGAAACCTCCTCCGTCACTTCCATGTGGCCGCCGGCCCAAGCTTCCCAAATGCCGTTCTTTCAGGTGGGTCTGGAGGCCTCCTTACGAAGTCCTGACGGATAGAGTCGCTGGCTCCTGGAGATTTAGGTAACCCCCAGTCCTGTCCCGCCCTCGAGTTGCACTGTTGGCCCTCCTGGCAACCAGCCCCGCCCTGAGGCTGCTGGGTCAATGGTGGTGGGGGAGCTTTCCTAGAGTCACCTCTTAACGTAGACCGAGGTGTAGCAGCCCAGACTTGAACTTCCAGGCTTCTCCTGTCTCTCCTGCTTCTGGGCCGCTGTGCCGGCAGCTCCCACTGCCGATTCTTTCTCCTTCTTTCTCCCCCATCCCTCCTTTGCCTGCCTAATTCCGGCTTGGCCTTTGGCTCTATGGTTCCCACGCTGTTGCCTCTTCTTCGGTTCAGAGGAAAACTTCCTTTCTGAGCCTCCCTGTCACCCCGGACTTCTGTTTCTCCAGGTCCTGTCTGGTTGGAGTCTGTTAGAACCGGGTATGAGTTCTGTGCATCTCTTGCTCCCACCTCATGGCTGGAGGCAGCCCGGATCCCTGCATCACTGCTGGAGGAGACCGGCCAAGAAGACCCTCGCTGCCCAAGATGAGAGTAAAGACCAGATCTCCTCTGGGTTAAGACATTCACATGCTGGCTTATTTGTTAGTGTAGCACAGCCTTGCTCAGCCAGACTAATCCAAGGTCCTCCCGCTTAGACACAACTTTCCCGGTGAAGGTCTGTCCTGCCCTGGGGGGGATCAAGTGCCTCCCCTGGGACCTCCCAGCACTTGGACTGTCGCATCGTGTCCCACCTGGCCATAGTCGCAGGTCACAGGACCACCTCCTGACCTAAGAGCGCCGGGAGGCCGGTGCATGCCTACTCTGCTCACGTCCCTGTCCCCAGGCCCAGCTCTGACTCTGTCCTCTCCGGGGCTCAGGCACTGCCTGCTGAGCCTGTTGAGCAACTGGGCTTGGCAGGGACCCAGCTGTCCCCCACATGCACATTCTTCTTTTCAGAGGAATGTCCTGAATCCAGGTTCCCACAGAGGTGCCCAAAGCGAGGGAAGTCACTCTCTAGGCTCTGGCTGTTGTTCTGCTGCAGAAAAAGCTGTTCTTTTGAACTCTGCTGAGTGAGCCCCTGAACGGGGCATAACTGAGATGCAGGAATTCCCAGGTCAGCGGGCACTCACTCAGGCAGGGGCTGCCCTCCCCCTGCGGGTCAGCCAAACCGTCAAGTGAAACCCATTCTAATTAAAGGGAACATTAAGCAGGGGGACTTTTAAACATGGCTATTTCCTAAAATCCTGTTTTTGATACCAATTAATCCCTCAGAGGAAGGGGAAGGGGAGGGGTGGGGTGCTGGAGAGCCCAGTCCTCCCAGCCCCGCTCACTCGCTCTGCACGGACCCAGCACTTCATCTACACAGTGAATTGAAGGCTCAGGGAAACTTCTCCAGGCCTGAATTCATCAACTGCTTCATGAGAATGTGGTCCCACAGCCTTCGTCCCTCTCCAGGGAGAGAGATGCTAACCTGGAGAGCCTCAACAAGATTGTTGGGGTGAGAGCCGGCCAGGAGACTGTGCTGGTGAGGATGGGATCGGTCTGGAAAGAGCTTGGAGCCATAGATGTCTCTGTGCTCAGAAAACATTAATTGAGTGCTTTCTGTGTGCCAGGCACTGTCCTAGACACCGGGCCATCGCATGAGACAGGGCCAGCAAGTGCCCTCCAGCATGCGGCTTGCACTTGGTTTCGCTTCAGATGATACGTGATGCGTGTGCTTTGCCCTGCCCATGTTCCTGCATGTGTGTACACACACACACGTGGAAGAGACGGAGGGAGAAAGAGAGAGAGAAATATCTCGTGCTCCCTTTGTGCTGCCTTCTACAATTTTCCAAGTGTCGTGGCCAACAGTGGCCAGAGCACAGAGAGGATAGTCAGACCCTGGTGGGCTTCTTGACAAAGCTGGGCATCCGTCTCACTGAGAAGAGTGGACCAGACCCCAAGCAGCCCCAAAGATCCCTTACCTAAGTACTGGGTTGAGGATTCTTCAATCAGTTGGTCATGTCTGCAGCCAGATCCCTTACCTGAGTACTGGGTTGAGGATTCTACAATCAACTGGCCATGTCTGCACCCAGATCCCTTATATGAATGCTGGGTTGAGGATTCTTCAATCAATTGGTCATGCCTGCCATGGGTGCAGAAATGGAGAGTAATGGCATGCCAGCTCTGCATGTGCTGACCTTGCTCTAGAGTCTAAATGGAAGTAGCATTTGCGGAAATATCAGGAAAGCTCCTGGATAAAGACATTGGACTTTCTTGTCTCAAGGGCCAGGAGTACCTTGGGACATATTTGGAGATAAAGATCCAGATTGGCCCTGCTCATTGCTCAGGGTCTCCTAACAGACTCAGCATCTGCAAGGACCAAATTCACACCAAGTAGACCCACCATCACCATCATTAGAGCTGCTGTCCTCACTCTCTGGGGTCTCCCTGATGCCCCATTTGGCTGCTAGATCACAATCTGCAAAGCTTGCAGGGAAAGTAGTGCATTTACTTGAATAATCATCACAGGCAGTCCTGGAAGGGACAGACGCTGAGACACAAGTCCTGTCCGAGGCAAGGCATGGGGCTCCTTCCCAAAAGAGGTGGCCCACCTTTCATGCCGAGCAGCTTGTGGTTCCCCTCATGCCATGTCCATCTGGCCTCTGTACCTTCGCCCAGGCTGTTTCCTCTACCTGGGATGCTTTCTGTCACTGATTGGCCTGAAAAAAGGTTCTGGCTCCATAGCGCTCCATAGCCCCTTGCCCCATTGGCCCCCCCCTTCTCAGAGTTCCTGTAGCCTCTCCAACAGTTCTGTGGTCTACACTGATCACACCCTGTCATCAACAACCTGTGTGCTGGGATCTCTCTCCTTTGCCCAATTCTAAAGGCCCCGAGGACTCCACAGTCCAGCCCAGGGGGTGGCACACAGCAGGTGTCCTGGAAACATCACGGAATGATCGCCTCTCACCTTCATGCCCTGTGCCAGCCATGACTTCTGCTTCTGTGCTCTCAGAGCTCATTGAAACGGCAGTTTGGTCCATTTTGGTCCCCTAAAGTGCATGTGTGGGACTGGTGTCAGGGTGACACGGAGTCCTTGGACCCAGAAAAAAGGACCTCTTAGGTTTTTAAAAATTTGCCTTTTATTGATGTTTAAGGAATACCTTTTCCAGCTCTCTGAAAGGTTCTTGAAGGCTTGACTATGTGGGCTCTTCCAGGGGAGATGGGCAGGGCCCCTGTGTACCCCAGCAGCTGGGGGGTGTCAGGCCAGCCTCTTTGTTGCCCCTTGGGAGTGAGATTCCCGCATGAGGCTCTGGCCAGGGAGACAGAGAAGCCAAAGTCTGTTTTGCTGCTCTAGGACTTTGCCTGGGTATTTCTGCATAGAAAGCACAGTGCGATTACTGTTAATATCGGCAGACGATGACCACGCATGGTTTCTTAAACACCTACTATGCTCCAGACACTGAGCGAAGCACTGTTGAGTATGTTCCTTTATTTTGCCCTCCCACAGCTTGCCAGCATTGATTTGGTTTCATTAAACAGGAACAGGAGGCCCAGGGAGGTGGTGCGAGGTGTCCCTGTATCTTACCATGGTCGGGGCTCCCGCCGCGGCACCTGCTAGTTCTTCATTCCTTCCCTGACCCCCAGGAGAACTCAGACCTCAGGAACTCTAGAAGCAAGGCCCCACTGATCATGATCCCCCGAGTCCCACCTGGGGTCCCCTGAATGCATACCTGTATCAGTTGCCTCTACTGTGTTACAAACCACTGCAAACTTACTGCCTTAAAACAATGCTCCTTTCCTAGCTCCCAGACATGCAAGTCAGAAGTCGGGCACAGCATAGATGGGTCCCCAGCTCAGAGTCTTGCATGGCTGAAATGCGGCTGTGAGGCTGGCTGCGTCCCTTCAGGAGGCTCTGGGCAAGAATCCACATCCATACTCATTGAGGTGGCTGGCCACATTCAGTTTCTTGCAGCTGTAGGACTGATGTCCCACTTCCTTTCTGGAGAAGATCCTCTGCTTTTAAAAGACTCCTGTGATGAGGTCTGGCCCGCCTGGCTAATTGATATCCCCTTCTTGGAGGGAACACGTCAACTGTGCCACCTAGCACAACCTCAGCCTGGGAGTGAAATCCGCTCTATTCCCAGCGGCAGGGGTAATAGTCACACGGGCATGTACATGGGATGGGAGAGTTGGGGACCTAGAATTCTGCCTGCCACAATATAGACAATCAGCCAGCATTAGGCTTTTCTACTCTTGGTGCAGATGTTCCCTTCTTCCAACTAGGCCACCAGTGTTGGGCTGGGTTGGGGGTGTCCTGGGCTTTAGGCAGCCCTGGCCCAGTGTCATGGCTCCATCCCCCATGACCGAAGGCTTCAAGGAAGCAGATAATCTGCTCTGGGCCTCAGTTTGCTCATCTATAAAATGGGATTGATGATAATGCACATCTTCGGGCTCAAACACATCCAAGCACACAGCAGGCCCCTCTCACGGTCTAAGTCCCAAGCACCAAGAAGAACCTGCTTGCTGAATGGGGTCTTGAGAGGCATGCCATGTGCTGACCAGTGTCCTCCCTGGCCTGGACTTGCCCAGGCCCATTGCTCATGAGGGAAAGGATGTCAGGCCATACCTGATCCATTAGAGCAGGCACATGGGGTGGGGAGTCATGGCAGATAGAGCATTCATATGCTCACATCAGGAGAGTGGTGATGCCTCCTTGGCAGTGCCCTGAGGGGCACATGCAACCCCACAGAGAGCCCCACCCTTCAGGGACCTCAGCTTTCTCCCTGTGTCTCATTGGGGCAGAGAAGATGGACTGGTGATTAGTGGGGGATGATGGTACCCTTTGAGGGCAGACAAGGAGTGTCAGATAAGCGGGCCACAAATATAGGCTCTTCCATAACCAAAGGCAGGGTAGGGCATGGTTAGTGAGAAGGTTCTGGTACAGTGCCTGGGTGTGCCTCTCAGCTTCACCGCTAACTAGTCATGTTGACTGTACCTTTCTGTGCTGCACCTAGCACACAGGCTGTCCTGGGGGTTAAATAAAAGTGTGGAAATGTGATGGGTCTATAGTGACTGCTGAGTAAAAGTTAGCTTCACCATTATCTTCTTCCTCCTCATCAGCATGGTCATCGCTGTCATCACCCTCACTACTGTCATCACCACCATTGCCATTAAAACCATTGTTGTCACCCTCATTACCATCATCACCACCATCACCATCACCACACTCATCACCACCATCATCACCGTCATCACCATCATCTCTAACATCATCACCCCCATCACGACCATCATCATGACCACCACCACCACCACCATCATCACCACCATCATCACTACCATCATCATCATCGCCACCATCATCAAGACCATCATGACCATCATCATCATCACCACTACCATCATCACCACCATCACCATCACCACACTCATCACCACCATCATCACCCTCATCACAACCATCATCATGACCACCACCACCACCACCATCATCACCATCATCAACATCATCACCACCACCATCATCACTACCATCATCATCATCGCCACCATCATCAAGACCATCATGACCACCATCATCATCATCACTACCATCATCACCACCATCACCACCATCATCATGACCCTCATGACCATAATTATCACTACCATCATCATCACTACCATCATCATCATCGCCACCATCATCACCACCATCATCACTATCATCATCAACATCATCACCACCACCATCATCACCACCATCATCAAGACCATCATGACCATCATCATCATCATCACCACTACCATCATCACCACCATCACCACCATCATCATGACCATCATGTCCATCATTATCACTACCATCATCATCACTACCATCATCATCATCGCCACCATCATCAAGACCATCATGATCATCATCATCATCACCACTACCATCGTCACCACCATCACCATCACCACACTCATCACCACCATCACCACCATCATCACGACCATCATGACCATCATCATCATCACTACCATCATCATCATCACCATCATAATCATCACCACCATCACCACCATCATCGCCACCATCATCATCATTGGTTTAACAGGTGGGCTCATACTATGAGTGTTGTAGGCAGAGGGAGAGAATCAAGCAGGGTCACATCAGATTCCTACAGTACCCACCATCTCTCAGCAGGGCCCAACAGGGCTCCTGGCAGTGGTGGTGGTCATAGACTCAGACCAAAAGAATGAGCTTCATTAACCAAAACTAAGCTCTGGTGGGACTGAGTCGGGGTCAGTGTTGGGATGCTGGAAGTGTCAAGAATGTTAGAAAGTTGACAGCAGACAAGAGTAGGATGAAGTATCTTCTGACATCTACCCCCTTCCACTTCCTCCTCAAAAGGGGCTCTTTGGAGAGAGGTTGGAAGGCAGGATTCTGGAAGTCTCATGCTACCTACCTCTCCTTTGCTGGATGACCTCAGACAGGCCTCTCTTGGCCTCAGTTTTCCCGTCTCTAAAATGGGACACAACAGGACACGCTGAGACATTGTTGAAGGCCTGACCTGAGCAGTCAGTAGGTGGCGCTGACGAGTATGAAAACCACTCTAGGACAGGCAGGAGGGGTCGGGGGAGGCAAGAGGTCCTTATATGGCTCTGAGACGGCTGTCAGTGGGAGCAGCCCCAGCAAGGCACTGGTGAGGGCTTTCATGATTCCTGGGTGCAGAGGAGCCGGCTAGTGTTGAAGGATCTCCCCTCTGGTGGGGCCGCAGACCCCGCCTTGGGTATCTAGCGGTCTATAGGCATCTCCTGCTCAGGGTGAACCAAACAAGGAGTAATGCCTTTCTTTTATCACCCCCATCTCCCCATCTCACTGAACGGGGACTCCTCCCAGGAGTCATCAGCACACCCCATCCCCTTGGCCCTTACCTGGACCCTGACCTGGACCCTGACCTGACCCTGGCAGGACCCTGAGTCCTGCCAGGGTTACCTTTAATCCCATCACCATCTGCTCCCTGGGACCTGTGTGACCATGGTAACCTCACCTCTCACCCCTTCCAACCTCCACATCACATTTGGAAGAAGCTTCTAGAGGGGCAAGTAAGGTCCTGTGCCTGCAGCTTGCAGGGTCCCTGGTCTTCAGGATAAAGTGCAAGGCCCTGACAAGGCCTGTGAGGCCCTGTGAGGTCTGGGGCTGGCTCATGGCTGCAGCCTCATCTCTCATCCCAGGCTGGTTTGGCCCAGCCTCTTAGCAGGGGCTGCTACCTCTCCCCCTGGGGCTTGCACGTGCTTTCCCCACTCTTCCTGGCCATTTGCCTCATGGGAAAGCTGCGTGGGTTCCATGAGTAACTGCTTGACTTGCTTGGGGGTGCCTGGCATATAGGAAGCCCTCGAGAATATTTGGTACGCTTATGCATACTAGTACTACTGCTGTTACCCCAGAGGAGATGAGGGAGTGAATGAGCAGATGAATGAGGGGCACCTGAGCTACCATCATCTCCTGGTCTCCTGGGTGGTTTCAAGGTCACGGAAGGAGGTGGCTGTGTGGGTCCTCCACAGGTGGGTCCCAGGCGAACTGGGGAGTCCTGACTCACCCAAGGTGGGGCTTAGGCTGGCTGTGGCTCTGCTCTGACCTTAGCCCCAGAAGGAGGAACGAATGGGGTCAGAGAAGAAAGCCCCGCCTACCAAGGTAACCCCGCCCTCCTGTTCTTTCAGTTAGAGCCCCACCCACCCTCTCACCAACCCACCCACTCTCTCCCAAAGAAGGAAAGTCAGACCAGGCGGATGGGGCTGTAGGCATAGACCAAAAGTTATTTTGGAAGCGAGACCAGCAGACCTTTTTGGAGGGTCCGGGGCCACATTGGAGCTATTGAGGTCCTCCGCTGGTGGGCCTCTCCCACCTTAAGATGGTGCCAAGGCTAGACCACCAGGTGACACAGAGCCTTCAGCCCTGCCACCTAGGATGGCCCAGCTGGCTCCCGCCGGGTCATTGGCTCCTGCAGCGTGCAGGATGGTGCTCAAAGCCCCAGGACTGGGCTGAAGACTGGTGTCTGGGTGAACTTCCTCTCCTTGCCAACTCAGGCTGGGAAGGCTGCCCACCCACTTTCTCTGAGAAGGTGAGGCCCTGGCCCTGGTGTCAGTGGGGGGAGAGCCCCTGGGCTAGGACCACTTCCATGGATTTGGGCAGCTCACTCTCTACCGGTCAGGTTCTGGGCCTGTGAAGGGACCCAAGGCCATGGGGGACCCGCCTAGAAGCCAGCCTCCCACGTGGGGTATGAAAGTCATGACCATTCGGAGGCAGGAATATTCTTCTCAAGCGGTAAATCAACTTGCGTTCACACCACCCCTGCAGTCACCAAGACTTCCCCTGGCCCTTAGGATAGTTGTCCACTCCATGAGACCCTGGCCTGCCTGCGTCTGTCCTGCTCACGTACGGTGACCACCCCGGGCCCCGGTCCCTGCTGGTGCAGCTCCCCGAGCTCTCCCTGTGCCTCTGTGCATGTTGTTCCCTCGGCTGGAACAGTCTTACTCCCCCTCCTCCCCCCACCCCCCCACCGCCCCCCCATCCCCCGCACCTTCTTGCTTTTGGTTCTCAGTTTCAAGGTCACCTCCGCAGCAAATGTCTGCCCCTCCATGGCCCTGCTCACAGGCGATCGGCATTTGGGGTTGTCATCATGTGTCCTCTTGTCTAGTCACTGTCCCCCCTTGAGCACAGGGCCTGGCTTCTCTTGTCCCCTGGGCAGCTTGGTGGACATTCCACAGAGGGGTCCAAAGTGGGGCCTCTGTTGTCTCATCTTTCCGTCCCAGCCTGGCCCCCTTGTGAGGACACATTTGTTTCTCTGTTTCTCAGGATGACATCTGTTGCTAGAACCAGGGCAGAGGGAGAACCCGGGTGGAAGAGGGAGTCCGAGCAGAAGTGGGCTCCTGCCAAGAGGCAGAGACACCGCCATGCCTCAGGCTGGCCACGGAGGCCACCAGGAGCCCCGCAGTTTCTGGGAAACTGCTTCTGCAAGCATGTCTCTCCCTGAGAGATCAGCCCTCCGAGTGGAAGCTGAAAAGGCCGTCAGCTCGGGGCGCGAGGAGCGCACAGGACACAGGATCTGGACAGAAATGACATGGCTTTGTGTGAATGTGGCTCTGGGTTGACACCTTGGGGTCCCCGAGTGTCGCTGCCTGTGCAGGGGAAGAAGGGCAGGCCTGACAGCCCCGACTGTGACCCCTTGCAACCTGCGGTCTTGCCCCGGGGGCGCTGGGTGCCCGTGAGAGCCTCCATCTCGGGAGCCTGGGGCCTACAAGTTGGGACCCCCAGCCAGGCAGGACCCCCTACGCTCCCAACTGCAATGCCAGCCCCTTCCCAGCATGGCTGCTGCCACCCAGCACCGTCGCCTCCAGCCTGGCACCCTGCGGATTCTCTGTGTGGGAGCAGTTTACATGTCGGCCTCATTTCGCCATCAGACTCTTGCAGGAGAGTTGCTCCAGATCTCCACTGAACAGATAAGGAAACCGAGGCACAGAGAAACACAACAACTTGCCCAAGACCCTGCTGCCCTCCATCCTTCTTCCACCCTCCCTCCCCCAGTCTCTCCCTTTCCCTCCTTACCAGACAGGAACTTCCTGCACAGGCAGTGGCCAGGGGTTGGGAATACCAAGATCACCAAGGCCTCTCTCTGCAGCTTGTCACTGACAGGGCATAAGCGGGTCAGTCCCCAGGCTGACTCTGGTACACTGGTGGGGGTCCCTGGAGAGCTGTGTGGGATGGGGCTGTGAGGCAGGATCTGGCCCCGGGGAGTGTGCTGCCGTCCATTAGTGATGTCTGCATGGTAGAAGGCGTGGGGAGTGGGTTAAGCGTTCTTATCTGCTGGTAGATCCCAGCAGAGCGTCTAAAACCCAACCAGACAGCGCTGGATTCTTCTTCTCATCTTCGGATGAGAAGGCAGGCTCAATCCTGCAGAGCTGGGATCTGAGCCCAGGCTCCAAAGCTCCCAGTTTTCTGCGGCGTCACACTACGGCGCCCTGTTCCCTCTTTGCTTCGGCTGCTAGGGAGCTCGGAATGGAGCTTTAGGCTGGCTCTCCAGTGCCACTGTAGCCCCGGGTTTGGAGCATTTTTGTTGCCTCCTCCCTTATCGTCCCTGCTGGGCCTCCCGTGGAGCAGGCCGGACATAAGTTATCAACTATAAATAAAACCAAGACTTCCGTTCTGGCTCTCACTTTACTTTCCTGGTGCATTTTTTTATGTCCTTGATGGAAGGCAGGGGGTGCCTCCTAAACGGAAGATGACATCACCATCAGCTGGCCCCGGGGGGCAGGCCCCCAGCCCCACAGGCCCACATGGGCCCTGAATGCCCCCATTATGAGGGGTAACCTCATTACCCAAGTTGGGCCGCGCGGTGGAATCTCAAATGGGGTTTTGTGGTTTCTGCCCTTCGCAGCAGCGCGCACGCAGGCAGCTGTGGTCACCGACTTCCTCTCCGCCGCAGCCCTGGAGCCCAGCCAGCCCGGTGACCGCCCTGTCCACCATGACTCAGCTTCATTCTTAAGTCTCTGACTCAGGCCCCTTTAAAGGGACCGCAGAGCCCACTGGCCTGGGCAAGGATGGGGAGGCTGTGGAGAAGCCTTCCCCGGGGAGGGGACGCAGGTCTGGCCTGTGGGGGTGGGCGGTGGGGGTGGGGGAGTGTCTCTGGCAGGTTGCCATCCTCGGGGCTGGTGAGCAGTCCCCGCCTCCCTCCATTCCCCTCCCCCCAAGATGCAGGGGCTTTCCTGTCTGCTCCCAGGGAGCAGAGCCTGTGATTCCCCCAGATCTGACTGTCCACAGGGTGGGAACCCCCGGGCATTCGGTGACCTTGCTTTTTGTCTGGCCAGAAACCCTGCCTGCGCTCTAGTACAGGAGGTTGGGCAGGCGGCCCTCTGTGTCCTGCTTAATTCCCATTGCCGTGACCTTCCACAGCTCCCAGAAGGTTCTGAGGGGCCCCAGGCAGTGCTTCCTGCCCCCCGGGGTGCATGTCCCCTGCTTCCTGGGGCTCTGTCTCCTCCTTTAGGCTCCCCCTGCCACCCGGTCAGAGCAGCTGGCTACTTCCTCTGGAGCATGAGTAACAGCCTGCAGCTCCGTCCGGCTTGCCTGTGGGCTAACTGGGTCCCCCCGTACAGGCTCTCAGCCCCAGGAGGGCAGGGACCCTGCGGGTCTGGCTGACAGCACAAGGCCTGGCACATAGTAGGTGCTCAGTACAGAGCTGTTAAACGAATGAGCGAGTGGGTGGGTGGCCGACAGGATTGCTCCACAGCCCACGCCTGTCAGGGCTCCCCCCGGACAGAGAGTGTGGGGGCAGCCCCTCCCCGCCAGATGGGGCATGAGGGGACAGAGGAACCTGTGTGGGGGACAGGCCAAGGGGACTCGTGGACGCTTCTGAGTCTAGGCGCTCCCGCAGGGGCAGGGCTCCGCTTGGGGATTAGTGAAACCCAACAAGAATTTCCCTGTTTTCCATTCTGTCTGACTCACACTGAGGTCGTGAAGTTCCCCTTTTGGTCAGCAGATCTCCCTGAGGCTGCGGAGACCCAGGAGAGGCTGCTGGGCCCTGGGCAACGAGGGAAGCTGGGCCTCGGTTCCATTCACAAAAACAGGACTCACTCAGGGCCTGCGTCCTGTCTGAGCGTGGGCCCCCAGCTGTGCCCAGCACTGGCAGGTTCGCAGGGGGCCCGGGGGGTTTATGGGGATCTCAGAAGCACAAGTGCACCCACAGAGCTGGTGTTTGTCTGGGCCTCCCACCTGCAGCCTCCTGGCTCACCCTCCCCAGGGACCAGGCAGGGACTAGGGTCTGGACCCGCCCCCGAGGCGTTGGTCCTCCCTAGGGACCGGATTGGTCTTCATCCCAGACAGCTGGGAGGCCAGGGCCCAGGTGGGGCAGCCAGCCCGCATGATGGGCCCACTCCCCTCTGTGCTTCCCCTCGTGAAGCCTGAGACCCACCAATCCAAGGCTGAGGGAAGGAGAAGGCATTCCTCCCACTGGCCACAGGGTGACTCTGAGGGGCGGTCCCCAGGGAGCCCCGGGAACGTCGCAGACATCGCTCATACTTCACTCGGCAGCCGGTCCTGGTGCCCCTCGGTGCCCAAGTGGCCCGGGGACATCAGTGACTTGACCTGATCCTGCCCTGCAGAGCTGTCAGTCCGATGGCAGAGCTGGCCAGGCAGCCAGACAGTGAGGACACAGAGTGGAAGTGCCCTAGAAATGCAGAGGAGGGGACCAGCCCGCTGGGGGATTGGGGGAGACTCTGAGGAGGAGGGGGCTTCTGGGCAGACCCCGGAGCAGGGAAGAGACATCAGCCAGGGAGGAGTGGAGGGAGGCGAGGTGGGGACGGCCTCCAGAGAGAGGAGAGTACATGCAGAAGCTCGAGGCAGGAGGACGGGTGTCACGTTGGAGGTGCGGAGCACCATCAGGGCAGCTGGAGGGGAGAGTCCGCCCCAGGGGAGGGGGGTGCAGGGCAGGGGAGAGCTGAGGCTCAGAGGGAGGCCAGGACCCTGCTGAGCCGGAAAGCTGAACCAAGCAGCTGTGATGTTTCCCAAGGACGGTGGGAAGCATTTGTGGGCTTGGTTTTCTTCCGGAATTAGCTTCTGGACGCCTCTGTTGGGAAGGGCCACTGGGCAGGGGGCCTGGGAGAGGAGACCAGGTTGCCCCTCCTGCCAAGGCTCTGCCAGAGCTGTGGGCTGCCGGGGACACCCCCGGGCCCAGTGGGCAGGGGCAGCCAAGACCATTATGGGAGGGGAAACTGAGCCCCAGTGCCATGGGCAGTTTGGGGACAGCTGAGGCACGGTGACCTCAGGTGACCCTGAGCTTAAACCAAAAAGGAAGGACTGTTGGGTGAGAGGCCCAGCCAGTCCTGCTCTCATCACCCAGGCCTGGGGGCCCCTCTTCCTGGGCCAGAGCAATGACACTGGACCACCCCCATGGATGTATCAGCAGCTCCCTTGTTTGCAGGCTCTGGGGACTCGGGAACCCAGAGGCGCAGGGACAGGGGTGATTCTGAGCAGCCATCAGCAGGCTGTGGTGCCGGGTCCTGGACCAGTCATGGGCTCTCAGCTGCGTTCGGAGGGTCCTGTCTGTCATCCATGGCCGTCTGTGACCTGTGGAGACTATGGGGAATGGCAGTACCGTGGGGAAGGCAAAAGATGGGGGCTGACACTCAGAAGTGACGTGCGGGGCACGGGTGGTGGAGTCAGGCGAAGGGTGCTGCCAGGGAGGCTCATCTGTGACACCTTTGGACCGTTCGGGGATGCTGCTTCTCAGTGGCAGGTGGGACAGCCCATCAGCTCTGCCGGCTTCACCCGCAGACCATGGCCTCCTGTTCCGCGCGCACCTGCAGGACATGGCTTTGCCTCCCCTTGCACAGTTGAGAAGACTGAGGCTCCAGAAGACAGTGCCGTCCAGGGCCACATGGCGCTGTGCCGCTCGGTGGTCTCCACTGCCCCGCCACCCTCCCCCAGCCCCTCCTGTCTGGACTGCTGCAGGCACCAAATCCAACCATAGGAGCAGAGCACTTTGAAATGCAAAAGCTGAAAGGTATTATTATGATTATAAAAACACAACCAATTACGGTTTTATGAGGCTGAGCTGCCCCTCTGGAATTCCCTCTTATCCAGCGATCTAAGCGGTGGGCCAGTCCAGAATTAATTAGGCCCTGCAGCCCAGGACCACAGACGCACCTAGGAGTGCTGGGAGGGGCAGGCTGGGGCCAGACAGGAAGCGACAAGCATTGCTCACTCTCACTGCTGCCCTGGAGTCTGGAGCCCCAGGCCTTCCCGGCAGCAAGTCCGTTCTCCCTGAGCCAGCTGGCGGGCCAATGGGAGCTTCGGGGCCTCTCCCTCTCCAGTCAGATGAGGAATGAAGACAGCAGCAGCAGCAGGAACAAGTCCAAGGGCCCCATAGTTGACAAGGAGGGTGGGAAGGTCTAGAGTTTTCCTGATCGAGATCCAGAAAATTGGTGACTGTGAGCTACTGAAGGTCATGGGCCATGACCTGAGTCATGAAGGCTGCTAGAGGGACAGGTTTGATGGCTGGAGAGGAGGGAGTGGGGCATTGAGGACTGGAGATGGAAGGAAAGCCTTAGGACCTGCGACCTTGTCAAGGCTGACTAAACATGGTTCACTGAATAAATAACTGATGGATGGGTAGAGAGGTAGGTGATGGGTAGGTGTGCAGGTGAACGATGGATGCAGGCATTAATGGCGAATGCGTGTGTGGATGAGGGATGGAGCGATGGATGTGGTGAGTGGAGCATGAATAAACATAGGATGGATGTGTGTGTGTGTGTGTGTGTGTGTGTGTGTGTTTGTTCCAAAGGGATGCTGAAGACATGGGCAGGCTGCAAGGAAGGGCTACATTGGATGGACTGATGGATGGATGAACGAATGGATAGATGGATGGATGGACAGACGGATGGGCAGGTGGGTGTATGAATGGGTAGATGGAGGGACATATGGATGGGTGGGTGGATGGATGGAGATATGGACCGATGAGTGAATAGATGGATAGATTAATGGCTTGGTGGGTTGGTAGATACTGGAGTGAGCCCCTGAAATCATTTCAAGGAAGGAATGTGGAAAAGGGGGATGATTCCAGCAGAGACTTTGGTGGGGTCAACAGGAGCGCTTGGACAGAGTTTGAGCATGCATGGAATGAGGCCCATATCCTCCACCAACTGGGCAATAGCCTGGGGGTCACTGATCCACACTAGGACAAGTATCTTGGAGCCTCCTTTTGCTTCAATTTCCTCAGCCCCTTGACCTTGGTCTCATCTCCCCTCTAGGCCTTGATTCCCCTGTCTGAACGCAAAGACTTGCTAGCTGAGATGGGCTTCTAAGGAAGGCAAGTGGCAGCTCCTAAGTTCTCCAGAGGACAGGGATGGCAACCCAGCCCCGGTCTGCTCCTGCTCACGGGTTCTCCCTTGATCCACTCCTGGGCTCAGTCCAGGCACCTGCCACGCACCCTCTTCCCCACCATTCTCCAAGCATCTGGCTACAAAGCCAGCCCAAGAGATGGGCCCTGGGGAAAGGAGAACCGGCCTCTGCCCTGAGGTGGGTGGTTGAGGGGCTGCTGTGGCCACAGACGGCTGCTCAGTGGGCCCCTGGCAGGTTCCAGGCTGAGTCACCCTGAGTCACCACTGTCACATCCTACCACACATTCCCTCATTCATACAGTGTCTCATCCCTAAGGCCACTTCCCTGGAATCTTCTTGGACAGTTGCCAAGGGTGTGGGGGCACTTAGCCTGCCTCAGTAGGATGGGCCAAGAGCTTGGCCCCGGAGCCCTGCAGGGAGAGGGGACTGGACAGTGTGGCCTCCCTAGAAGGGGGTGAACACCATCTGAGCCCCACTGTGGCCCAGGAGCTCTCTGATCCTCACTGGCCAGGCACTCCATGGATGGATGGGGCCGGTACCTATGGCTATGAGGGTCTGCATCTGCCACTTTGAGATGGGCATCTGGAAACACACCATAGTCCACGGGGCCGAGGAGTGGGAAATGGCTCACCTGCACACCACTCATTCATTCACCACCCCCCATGTATTTCTTGTATGCACTCAGTCCACCTGGTACTGTGCCAGCCCTAGGGAAGCACTGACCCCACTGAGCTCGCTCTCTTTAGCTCTTGCCAGAACACCATATTCAACGGTCATGTAGACATCTCTCCCTCTGCCGAGCCCTGTATCCCAATAATGCGACATTTGCTTTGTCTTTGAAATGCCACGACATTCTCAAGTCTCTGCATTAATGATTTCTCTTTAAACATCAAAGGAAAGCCTGGCACATTTTTACTCCTAACCATTTTGTACAAGAAGTGGCGGATCCTTATGCATGACCCCTAGGAGAGGCTGCTCTCTGCTCGAATTTCCAAGGTTCCAAGAGGAAATCCAGCTAATCACAGACACCCAACTCGACTACGGTTGCAAGGACGAGTGCATTCAGTGGAGACCATGCTTTGAAGCTTGAATGTAGGTCTTTTCCTGGGCCAGCGATCCTGTCTTGGGATGGGGAGCAGAGTCAGGACCCTCAGCTCCCCGTCAGCCCGCTGTCACGGGGGGTCCACAAGCGATGGCTGACAGCCATCTGTATGCACACTGTTGCTCTGTCTATCCCTTTTGGTACAGCATTCCATACATTGCATGACATATTAGTGCTGTATTTTAAATAGGCTTTGTGTGGAGGATTTTGCCCAACTGCAGGCTGATGTCAGTGTTCTGAGCGTGTTGAAGGTCGGCTAAGCTATGGTGCTCTGTAGGTGAGGTGGGTATTAAATGCATTTTTGACTTAACAATGTTTTCAACTAAGGATGGGTTGATCGGGACGTTACCCCATTGTAAATCGAGGAAGACCTGTAGAGTTTGACACAATGACAATCCTGCCGATGCCCGATTGACTTGGCAGGTTGGCAAGAATCCGTGTGTTCTTTGGTAAGAATTTGTGAATCTTGTGCAGGAAACTCAAGAGGTAGCTCATTGTAGGACACATTTATTTTGTGTTCCTCTCCCATGAAGCGGCTGCCCCTGAGATGCCTTGAGGATATGGAGGGCCTAGATGACGTGGCGTAGAAGTGAGCAAACGGGCCTTGGGGTCAAGGGGGCAGGCTGCTTGCTTCTTTGGACCTTCTCTGCTTCCCTGGCATGGAGGCAGGTGACACAGGGACTAGGAGCATGGGCTCTGGGCTCAGGCTGCCCCTCTCTGGCTGTGCGTCTTTGGGAAACCTCTTTGAGCCTCAGTGTGCATCTGTAAAGTGGAGATACTTGTAATAATTCAATGAGCTAATACACATAGGCTAATCAAAGATCTAGGATACACGTAAGGCTGCCGGCATGCAATGAAAACTCAGAAGGCACCAGAGGTTTTCTCACTGAAGGGGCTTGCTTGTGAGTGGAGCAGCCAGCACCATGGCCTGTGATGGTCAGAGGCATGAGGAGCCAGGGTCCCATCTCACAGATGGGAAAACTGAGACCGGGAGGCTCTGGGACAGCTTCTCTGTCCCATAGACAGCAGGAAGCCCGCAAGAGATTCTGCATGTCCCCCTTCCCAGCCCTGTGCCTGGTGGCCTCTCAACATGGAACTTACTCAGAAGGAACACATGACCTTCCCAATGGCCTTGGCTTGGCAGAAGGCTGGGCACATGGCAACAGACATCCCCAAGGCCTTCTTGCCTCTGTTGTGGTCAGAGATCGGGGCCCCTGACGGCCATCTTGAGAGCAGTTGTGGCTGGAGGGGGGGGGGGAGGAGGAACCGGGAATACCTCTCAACTCGCTTAAGCCTCAAAGAGACCCCACAAGGTGATTCCTGGCATCACTGGTGATGGCACAGTGCCCTCCCCCCCACGATCCCTTCTCCCTTGGCCAGCCTGTGGTCATACGTCCACGGCACACTTTGCAGCGGTAAGATGCTTCAGCTTCAGTGGCAGCTGGCTCCGGTTGGTCACTGTCCCCATTCCCAGCTTCTCTGCCATCCTTTCCCTTTTTTGGTGATACAGGACAGCTCTAGACATGTTTGGGCTTTGGTTAGGGACAAGCTAGGGATCCATTTGGTTTGGGTTCACGAGATGTATTTATGTCGTTTGGGGACATGTCTGTGTGCTGTGGAGCCATTGCTGACTGTCCCGGCACGGGAAGGGCTGCCAGGGGCACCCGGCCACTCCTGGGACTTACCTAGCCCCACACGGAGGGTGAAGATGCAGGGTGAGGGAAGGCGCTGCAGGGCAGGGGGCCGGCCTCAGCACTGGCGTCCGGGGAGAGGGCATGAGGCCCCAGCAGCCCAGAACTGGGATTCGTCCCATCGGCGGAGCCAGAGGACAGTCTCCGTGGAGGAGTGGTGGGCCTTTCTTCGCAGGAATGTACCTGCCAACACAAGCAGGGGGACACGGGGGCCCTGAAAGGGAAGGGAACTTGCCCAGTGGAACAAATCCAGGATCTGGTAGGACTGCCAGGACCTCAGGCCTCTTCTGCTCCCGCCACACAGTGGGCTCAGGACGGGATTCACCCAAAAACTTCTCAAGTGAAGAAACATGTCAAAATGAAAGCTGCTGACTGGCAGGACCCTTTTCCACAAGCCACCCATGGGCTGGCCTCCAGAATGTTCTTCCTTCCTTTCCAAGGGGCATTTGCAGCATTGCAGGATGTCACTTCCCTTAGCTGTCAGGAAGGGAGCTGCAGGGTCTGGAGGTCAGCTGAGTGAGAACGCGCTGGTTCAGAAACCAGTGGACACCCAATTCCCCCGGACCAGGCCCCCTTAGCCACGGCTGGTGTCTCCTACACAGACTTGCATCTCGACTGTTCCTCTCACTCCAGGACCCAGGAGGATGCCAGGTCCTGCCCGGTCAGAGCCGGGAGGGGTTGGGACCTGGTAAGTTGTCTTCCAGTTTCTCCCACGGGTACCACATGATCGCCACCCCCAATCGTCCATACCACCTTCCCAGGCCCAGCTTGGAGGCCACGATTGTCCTGCTCAGAGGAGCGTCCCCCTGTGCCTTGGTCTCAATAATTGCCATTGTCCCTGCATATTTATGTTATTCTAATCAATTATTGGCCAAAGGAAATTGTCCCGCCCCCAGAGTATGTAACTTGTGCTGGGCACTCTCTGAAGGGCTCCACGGGTCCTGGCCTGCCCGTCTGCATGGCATTCAGAACTGGACCCCTTCTGGCCAACTCTCCTGCCACTTTAGCCCTAGCCGACTGCAGAGGTCCTCTGGGGCCCTTTGCTCCTTCTCTTGGCCCTGAAGGCAATGATCTTATTACACTCTGGTGGTTGTCATGTCCTTTCTGTGCTCACACCCAAGGGCTCCATCTTAAAGGAGACGACAGTCTGCAGCCCACATGTCTCCCTGCCCAGCCCTGCCCAGCCCCTCTCTGACCATGTCACCCCCATCCCCCATTCTTTGAGTCTAGCCACAATAGCCTTCCTGCTACTTCTCGAACTTTATAAGCAGCTCTCTACCCCAGGGCCTTAGCACTTCTTCTACCCTCCACTTGGGACACTTTCCAGGATACCCCCATGGTTTGCCTCCTTCTCCCTTCAGATCTTTACTCAAATGAAGATGGCTCATTAACCTCCCCCAATCCCCCCATTTACAGTTGCCCCCCCCCCCATTTTCTGTAGCACTCAGCACTGTCTGATATGCCGGACCGCACACTGGTCTTGTTAACTGCTTCTCTTCTCTACCAGGATGACTACAACTTTGCACAGAGGTTTTGGCTGTTTCCCTCAGTACTTTATCCCCCCACATCTATAACCGTGAGGGGCACATAGTGGGTGCCCCCTAAAGAATGAAGGAATAACCCTATAGGATAGGTCCCATTGTTCCGTATGTTTTATATAACGAGGAGTGCATTCTGGGAGAGGGGACAGCATGAGCAAAGACAGAAAACAGGAAGACCAGCAACTGGCCTCATGGGGCCTGACTGGAGGTCACATGGAGGCACGGGCAGTGGGGGAAACCCCAGGATGGGGCCTGGAGTGAGCTGAGGAATGGCAAGGTTCATGGGCCAAGGGCCTCACGGGTCACCAGGAGCAAGCTGAGGTCCACGCAGAGGGGAATGGGACATTAGCAAGGTCCCATTGGAAAGACCTCAGGGACAGGTACAGGGTGCATCAGAATGTGAGTCTAGGGTGGGGGCCAGCAAGCTGGGGGAGTTGTCCATGTGGGCTGGAGGTGGAAGGGTGGACCCAAGGGCAGAGGAGGGGGTCAGTGGGGCTCAGGGGAGGAGTCACCGTGTCTCCGGGTGGTTGGATATTGGGGGAGAACTTAGGGGGAAGGGAGGTGAAGACGTGGGTTCGATTTGGGGTGGGCTGAGGTTCTGCTTCTAGGCCCAAGAAGAAGATCTGGGGGTCCTAGGGCTCCCATGATGACTTCAGTGTGGAGGGTAAGGTCGCTCCAGAAGGGGGCATCTGGAGAAGAGAGGGTGGTTGTCTGAGCTCCAGGCCCTCCTGCCTTCACCACCTGTGGTCCTGGGGCACAGAGCCCCTGGCACCCAGATTGCTCAGGCCCCTTCCGATGCAGGAGGCCAGCCGGGGCTGGGAATGTTCTTCTGTCTGCTGCCTCCAATTTCACAGGGTTAGTGACCAAGGCACATTTGCTATTATTTCCACCAGGAAAAAAAATGTATAGTTTTGGGCTTTGGCCAATAAGTCAAGAGGAAAACAGCTGAAAGGATTTGTGTTTTCAAGGGAACATTCCTCTTTGGGCTTCGTCCACCCTGTGTCCTCCTGGAAAAGTACAGGAAGGGCTGGAAAGAGTATCTGGGCTGAGTGGGGGTAATGGAGACCGGGCCCTGGTCCCAGGTCTGCTCCTGGCTCTCTGCGTGATTCCGGGGTGAAATGTGACAGAAACTACTGGTCATCCCAGAGCTGTGGTGTCTCCGCTGAGCCCCAGATCTATCCCCCAACATCTCAGTGTCCCCATCGGGGGCTCAGGGACTCCCCAGGTCTTTCTCCCAACACCTCCTTGGTGCCCCCATCAGGGGCTCAGAGACATCCCAGATCTATCTCCCGACATCTCCTCGGTGCCCCCATCAGGGGCTCAGGGACACTCCAGATCTATCTCCCGACATCTCCTCGGTGACCCCATCGGGGGCTCAGGGACACTCCAGATCTATCTCCTGACATCTTGGTGTCCCCATTAGGGGCTCAGAGACACCCCAGATCTATCTCCCAACACCTCCTCGGTGTCCCCATCGTGCCCAAAGTCACCCTCAACTCACGACGCCCCTGCCCCAACTGTTGCTCACCCACCAGCCCCAGCCTGGACCTCCGCGGTGCTCCCCACCTTGCACACGGCTGTTGCCCTGACACGTCCTTCTGTAGACCATCCAGGGAGTCTTGGATCCAGCTCTTGGACTCATTCCAACCTCCTCCCAGGGATCTCAACTCCATCCGATTGACCACCCCCACCACCCGCCCTATGCTCTACTCAGCCATCACGGCCTGCCTCACGGTGGGTTCCCTCCCTCCATCTCTGGGCATGCCTCCAGAGGGAAAGCTTTAGCTCTAGCTCCCTCCTTCCTGGGGTTTCCATGGGACCTGGGGAGAAGAGCAGAGGGAAGAGAAGCAGAGGTAAGCCATGCACTCCAGGAGTCCAGTGGGAGGTAGGCCCAAGTGGAACCCCCGAGGGAGGTAGGAGGTGCTGAGAGAAAGGTGTATGGTCCAGCCCCATAACCCCAAGCTGGGAAAAGCATCCAGGAGGAGGCGCTGTGAGAGATGGGCCTCCAGACAAGGGAGGGGACAGGAGCGGAACTCCCAGCAGAGCAAGTGCATCCTGACCTCGACCACCTGGGGAGGTGGCTGGGAGAGCCGCTCCAGGAACATCAGGGGCTGGCACTGAGCCTGGGAAGGAATGATTAACAGTCATGGCCATTATGCTAACATTGAGTGCCTACTGTGTGCCAGGACCTGAGCTGACATGCGTTAACTCTCCGATCATCCCAGCCACCCAGTGACTATTCCCAGTTAACGGGTTTAGAGACAGAGATTCAGAGAGGTCCGGTGACTTGCTCAAGGCCACAGTGAGTAAGGGTTGAAGCCAGGCTGCCTGGCTCCAGGGCCCAGGCATGGATGGAAGGGGCAGGGTCTTGGGCAGGTGGGACACAGAGGTCCCAGGTGTTCCCTCACTGAGGCTCTAGCACGCAGAGGGTGTCCCCTGATGCTGCAGCCCTACCCCCCTCATCACCCCTGGAACTGAGGCCCATCTAGCCCCCAGGCTTGGGGCAGGCACCCCGCCCTCTGAGGAGGCCCTCCTGCGTGCATTGCCTGCCTCCCACCCTGGGGCAATCTTGCATCTTCCCCTGCCCCTTTCACAGTGGGGACATGGCGGATCCACGAGGCGGGTGACATTCCCAGGTACACTTCCATCCAGAACTGGAACCGCTCTGTCTGCTTCCCCAGCCCATCCGCCACCCCCAGAGGGACCTGCAGGGGTCATGGCCAATGTTCAGTACAGTTTCTTTCTACGTCTCGCCCCATTTCACGTCCTTTGTGATGACTCAGTGATGCAAACACTGTTGTCACTTCCCTCTTACAGACCTGGAAAACGAGTCACAAAGAAACCAAGCCCATTTCCCAGGGCCTCCTGCTGGGAGGCCAGTGAACCAGGCAGCCCTCTGTGAACCCCCATACTGCGCTTGCGCAGACGGGCTTCCAACAAGCCGGGAGGGAGAAGCCTTACGTTTATTGAGCACCTACTAAGGGCATATGGTCCTGTGCCATGACTTTGCAAGTGAATATTCTTTGTCACATTTTACAGAGGAGGAAATGAGCCTCCGGGGGAGAAAAAGCTTACTCACCACTCACAGCAGACACGGGCCCTTGGGGATGGGGAGGGGGTGGTGCCCCCCCCCCCCTTCAGGGACCTCCTTCCTTCTCCCCTTTCCCACCAGGGGAATTAAGTGGTTCAAAGTCGACTGTCAAAAGAAAAAGACTGGAGGAAGGAAATGTGCAATTAGGAGCTTCAGAGTCATTTCCATCGTGTGGTTTGAGCCCGATTGTAAACACTCAGGATGGAGGGGACGCGGCTTTTCCCCTCCTTGGGGTTTCTGCCAGCGCTTCAGGACAGGACGGGAGCAGGAGAGCCGGGGCAGGGGGCAGCCGTGGGGAGGCTGTGGGGGTGGGGAGCGGCCAGCCTTGCCCCGGGGAGGGGCTGGGGGACTGCGGGAAGTTCTACCATTCCCCAGAGAGGCTCCTTCCAGCAGAATGTGCCGCATTACAGAAAGGAAATATTAACATGATAATTATAATTCTGTTTATTTAATTAAGTTATTAAACAGGCCCGGCCTGGGGCAGAGAAAGAAAAACCCTCAGTTTCATCCTAATTGTTTCTCCCAGGATGTAATTAGAACCTTTTAGAAAGGACCAGAGCCAGAAAAGGCCACGCCAGGCAGAGCCGGGGGGCCCAGGTGGAGGAGGCAGTGCGTGAGAACAGCGCCCACCGGGGCCAGGGTTTGGTCTGTCGGAGTCCCGTGCCTGTCACACAGTAGGTGTTCACAAAACAGCTGTGCAGCCTGTGCCCTGTGAGAAAGCTGAAGGGGACGCAGTGACTCTCAGCCATCCCGGAGACCCCCATTGACGGTTTTTCCAGAAGACAGGCAGCCCCTCCTCGCAGGGCCGGGAGCACTCCCTGATGGTCAATACCGGTGTCCATTTTGGCTGTGGGTGACCACACCGAGCTTCCTGTCGTATGTACTGTCCCCATGCTGGTGGCTGAGGCTAAGGAGAATGGCATCCCCCTTGGGAAGGGGTTCACAAATTCTGCCAGCCCCCAGACTCCTGTCGAGCTGCAGATCCCGTACCTCCCACGGGGCAGAGTTCCTAAAGCCCGGCAGCGCTGGGTCTCAGAAGGGTTGGCGACTAAAGTCTCTCCCCCTCAGAACCTCCATCCCATCCTTTCAATCTGAGAAGCCAACCCTGGGACCCACGACCAGGCCTAGAGGGACCTCGGCTGAGGTTGGCGGGGGGGGGGTGCCCAGGAAGGGTGCTGGCCCTGAGTAGGCCCCAGATCCGGTTCTGCGCCCCCGAGCCAACAGCTGCCCTCAGGCTCCGTGCAGAACCTCCCGTCGGACGGGAAGTGTCTCGTTCCAGCTGGCACAGCCTTATCGAACAGTCGGGCTTTGTAAGCGTGGACAGCTGCAGTGATGGTGGCCGACTCTGGCTTGCGGGTGGGGGCCGGCTGGGGGACTGGATTTGGGAAGCTGAGGAGGGGGAGGCCAAAGCCAGAGACATTTGCAGGGGGTGGAGGTGCAGGGATCATGGGGATTTCATTCAGGCGAGCCTCCCAGAAAGCCAAGTCCTTCAGATGGGTGCCAGGATATGGGACCTAACAGGAGAGCGACCGTGAGGGAGGAAGAATGTGCCTGGGGAAGGTGGGAGGGGCTGGGCCTAGCCCCTGGGTCTCTGTACACAGAAGAGCCATCTTTCAATGGACAGTGCTAAAGTAGCCACAAAACTAATCATTTTGGAGGGATGGAAGGGTGTGTGGACCTTTTCTTTATACAACCATTTATCTACCCATCTACTCATCCATCCACCCATCTATCCATCCATCCATCCGCACATCCACCCATCCACCCAACCCTCCAACCATCCACCTATCCATCCATCCATTCATTCACAATCTATCCACCCACACATACACCCATCCCCCCAACCATCCATCTACCCACACATCCATCCATCCATCCATCCATCCATCCAATAGTCAAACAAGTTTCACTTACACTCAGCCACTTCCTCTGCTGGGCTCCAGGGACCCAGGAAATGATCAGACTGTCCCTGCCTTGGTGGCATTCCCAGTGTGTTGGGTGTGGGGGAGGGGGAAACTGTCAGAAGACAAATCCCTATGGTGACCCAGGGCAGTTCCATAACCAGGGAGGTATAAACCAAGTTTGGATGGCGGGGAGGCGTCTCTCAGGGACCCACCCTCACGTTCTCATTGGAAAAATAAGGGTAATGTAGTGTCCACCACCATGACTGTAATAGTATTAGACGAGACGATGCGCTTAAGATACATAGCAGTGTGCCTGGAATAGAAAGTCCTTATTGACTATTATGACCTATTTGCATCACCATTGACTTCATTATTATTATCTCTGTCTGGGATGTGAGCGGGGTGGTTTAGGGAAGCATTCCCAAATGTGGGGTCATCGAGGCTGGGTATCAAAGGATGAGTAGGAGTTCTCTATGTACAAGCCTATGCTCCCCACCTTCCAACCCCTCAGCAGCCCACATTTATGCTGCATATACTCTTGCCTCTGCACCATACTTGTCACCCCTGCTCCTCTTCTCCAGGGTCTCCTTCCTTTGAGATCAGCTGTAACTCCAGCTCCTCCTGGGAGACTTCTTACCCACTCCAGGCACCGTCTTGCTTCTTTCTCTTGTCTTGGAGCACGTAGAATATACCTGACCTCAGGCCTTTGGTACTTCACCTTGAACTTTGTAACTACTCAACTAACTCTTCAGAGTGGGATAGAGTCTTCTCCTTGATTATCTCTCTGGCCCAGGAGAGTGAAGACTTAGCCACAAACAGAGCAGCCTCCCAGGGCTTTACCTGGTGCTGCCTACAAGCAAGGAGCAGTTCCCGCCTGAGCCAGCTCACAATATAGGGGACAGAGGGAACAGGAGGACTAAACTGGGAGTCTCTCCAGGCCAGACTGCATGTCCTGGTAAACTCGGGATCCTCAGAACCCAGCACAGAGTGGTTCTCCAGGTCCTCAATTACCCAGCGTTGTGCTCAGGGGATGGATGGTTGGATAGATGGATGGAGTAAGACAGACATAATCCATGCCCACATGGAGTTGAGAAAATAGACAATATGAAAATAAACACCAAAACAAAATATTTTAGGAGTGATGACTTCTTGAAGGTGCAATAGATGAGTTTTGGGGGCAAGTGCTTTAGTTAAGTGGTCATGGAAACACTTGTAACATTGGACTTGAGACCTGACAAGAAGTCAGCTATGTGAAGATCTGGAGAAGCCATAAGAACAGTCAGTGTAGAGGTCCTGCAGAATGAGCAAAGATAGGTTTTCTCAAGAATTGAAAAGGGCTTATACACTCCAGGCAGAAATAACATGGGGCTTATGACGGAGATGAGGATGAGAAGGAGGAAGGGGCAGATCAGCCAGGGTCTTGTGATAGGAACTGTGGATTTTGTTTTGAGCCGGAAGTGAAACCAAGGGAAGGTGTTGAGCAGGACAGTCACTTGTCTGAGTAAGTTTTTCAAAGCATCACTCTGGATACCATGTGGGGTTGTACAAGGATGGCAGTGAGAAGGTTATCACAGTAGACAAAGCCAGAGAGGGCAGTGGAGGTACAGCTGGAGAGATAGAGCTAGGTCAAGGCATATTTTGGAGAAAACAGGGTTTGGTTTATAAGTCGGCTGTTACGGAAGAAGGTAAGAGGGTGATTCCCAGTTATTCAGCCTGAGAAACTAGGAAATGATGAGCCTTTTGCAGACCCCAAGATGACTCTGGAAGAAATAGATTTGAAAAACTGATGGGCACACACCTCAGTCTAAACGCACAGGCTCTGGAGTCAGAGAGATCTGGGTTCAGATCCTTGTCTTAACTGCTTTCTGTCTTATCCTTGTCAGTTAGTCACTGAACTTCTCAAAACTTCTGTATCCTCACATGGAAAATGGGGCTTGTCTCTTTATGGAGATATTATGGCAATTAATGTAACATGCTCAGTACAATGCCTGCCCAAGGTAAGAGCTCAGATAGAGACTATAATTCATCGTTACTTGTCCGCTGGATGGGGAGCTCCTCATCCTCATCTAAGCAGCCTGTTCCAACAGGCCCTGGGACCTGGGCTGCCAAGAGCAGCTCCTGACAGCTGCCACTCCTGCTAGTCCCCTCCTCAGGTTCCAGAGCCTAGGGGAATGGGGCCTCCATGGGAGGGCTGCTGGTCCCAGAATCAGGCAACATCACAGAGCACATTTTGCAAGGGTGGGAGGGAGTGGGAGAACTTGTCTACCTGGGACCCAGCAAGGAGCCCCATTCATTGCCATTTTCCTAAAGCAGCTCTAATTGGCAGGGAAGAATCCCTAAGGCCCCCCCTCTACTTCATGAGAGGCTTGTAATTAGTAGTTGGGGATTGAAAGAGGCAAGGTTGCCTGAGTCTATGCTTGGAGGGCAGAATCCTCTGAGAGATGGGATTGAAAGAGTGGGTGATCTGATCTAATCCTTTCCCCACTCAACAGCTCTAGAAAGCAGTCACCCAAGCTGTCCAGAGGTTGGTGTTTGTTTTACCTCCCCAGTGGGAGTGAAGGCTTTGGCCGAGGTGAGGATTATCCCACCCCCCACAACCTTAAGTGCGAGCTTATCCATTCTCATCTCCATGCTGATGACTTTCAAGTATCTTCCAGTCTGGTCTCCCTTCTGAATTTCAGACTCACATCTCCAAATCCATATGTTAATTTCTCCACCTTGATCTCCTACAGGTGTCGTGGCATATTTCAAACTGAGTAACACATGATCCCATCTAATGAATTTTTCATTTCAGCTATTATTCTTTTCAGTTCTAGAATTTCCATTTGGTTCTTTATTATAGTTTCCATTTCATCACCTAGATTCTTTATCTGCTCCCTTATTAGGGCCATATTTTCCATTAATTCTTCAAACATATCTTTCTTTAATTTTTGACCATATTTAGAACAAGAATTCCTTTGAAAGATTTATTTGATAAATCTATTATCCAGAATTTCCCAGTGTTGATTTCTATTGACTATGGTTTTCCACTCTCATGAGTCACATTTTCCTGTTTCTTTGTGCATTTGGTAATTGATGATTATGTATTGGGCACTGTGGTTGATATATTGTAGAAACTCTGGATTCAGATATCTTCCTCTAAAAACAGTTGATTTTCAGGCAGTTCAATTACTGACTGATTGCTTGAAAGTTTGAGGTCTTGGTTTATTATTTGTTATGACAGGTCTGTCAAAGCCCAAGATGTCTCCTAAATTTCCCTAACTTGGTGAGAATTAAGCTCCAAACTGAAAAATCTTGTTGAGGCTTGGTTTTAGGATTTCTACCTAAGTTATGGTCCTTATTGGTGAGGCCTTTCTAATGTGCCTCAGGGTTTGATGAGGTTGCTCCCCTCTGGGAGCAAAAACCCCAAAGTTCCCCAGTATTGTTTGATGTCCAGTATCTCTGTCCCACTCTCAAACCTTGAGGGGTTGATACCACCTGGTAAGTGTCAGGTGATCTCACACAGACTTCCTCCCCCTACCCATGCAGCTTCCTCATCTCCAGATTTCAGCCCTGCAGATTGTAGCTACTTCAGCTATCCCAAACTCTCTTCTCTGCCCCCTTAGTTCAGTGGGATAATGGCTCTTTGTTCCTCTCAATGTCCGCTCACTGCACTTTTTTTAAAATTTCTTTTCAGCATAACAGAATTCATTGTTTTTGCACCACACCCAGTGCTCCATGCAATACGTGCCCTCCTTAATACCCACAACCTGGCTCCCCCAACCTCCCACCCCCTGCCCCTTCAAAATCCTCAGGTTGTTTTTCAGAGTCCATAGTCTCTCATGGTTCACCTCCCCTTCCAATTTCCCCCAACTCCCTTCTCCTAACTCCCCATGTCTTCCATGCTATTTGTTATGCTCCACAAATAAGTGAAACCATATGATACTTGGCTCTCTCTGCTTGACTTATTTCACTCAACATAATCTCCTCCAGTCCCGTCCATGTTGATACAAGAGTTGGGTATTCATCCTTTCTGATGGAGGTATAATACTCCATAGTGTATATGGACCACATCTTCCTTATCCATTCGTCCGTTGAAGGGCATCTTGGTTCCTTCCACAGTTTGGTGACCGTGGCCATTGCTGCTATGAACACTGGGGTACAGATGGCGCTTCTTTTTACTACATCTGTACCTTTGGGGTAAATACCCAGCATTGTAATTGCAGGGTCATAGGGAAGCTCTATTTTTAATTTCTTGAGGAATCTCCACACTGTTCTCCAAAGTGACTGCACCAACTTGCATTCCCATCAACAGTGTAAGAGGGTTCCCCTTTCTCCACATCCTTTCCAACACCCCGCTCACATCCCAGACAGAGATAATAATAATGATGTCAATGGTGATGCGAATAGGTCATAATAGTCATTAAGGACTTTCTATTCCAGGCACACTGCTATGTCTCTTAAGTGCATCGTCTGATCTTCCAAGCCTGAGTTAGATGCTTTCTCTACGTGCAAACACAATGCCTGCATCTCTTCCATCATAGCAGGCTCTGAGCGCCTCAAAAGCAAGAGGAGTGGCAGGTTCATTGTGTGTCCCCAGAGCCTGGCGAGGGGACGTGCTCCAGCATCCCCAGATGAAGGAGTCCACGTGTGAGGTTGCTGAGGAACCAGCAGAGTGGAGGTGTTTGTGCACTGTAGTGCTACAGGTGGGGCCTGGGCATCTTCTGACAGGGAGGCAAGCCCCAAAAAGGGAAGGAAGTTTCTGCAGGCTGGTGACAATTCTGGGGGGTTTCATGATGGACTCCCATAAGAAAGAGGTGCTTTTTGAAGGAAGAGTGAACACACTGTCAAATGAGAGGGTGCTGCCTCCAGGGCTACCTGCAGCCTTCTGAGGACCCCAGGCCCTCCAGAAGGCCTGACATTGGATGGATTTCCTGTTCCTCTCACCTGCTTCCCTGGGGGAAACTCACTTTGGCCACCCATCTCCCCTTCCTGGTGTATCCCCATTCCTGATAGGGAAACCTCTATTTCTTGTGACATTTCGACCTCTGGCCTCAGGCCCATTCCAAGATTCCCTGAAATGAGGATATTTTCTCTGCATCACAGGATGCTCGGTGGCTCCAGAAGGCCAGAGAGATGCCCTGTGCTGGACACTCTTTCCTTTGCCCCTCTAGGCTGCTCTCTGCCTGCTCTCTGTCCCAGGGGCCGAGCCAGATGGATCCTACTTCAGGGCTTCCTCTGGGGTTTGGCCAGGGTGACCCCTGGCTGCAGATAAGAGGGCGGAGGAGGATGAGGTCAGCATATTCGTGTCAGCATCTCCCCTTTGGAGTCAGCTTGGGCAGTCTGTGTGTCTGGATTGAAGGTCACATCTTCTCCCCAGGCCACCCTCTCTACAGGACTCTCTCCTTCCAGCTTCTGGCAATGCCTCCTTACCATTAGCCTTCAACTTGAGGGTGACAACAGCCCTGGGGTGTGGTGTGCTGCCCACCCTGTGTGGTTTCCTTCCACCCCACAGTTTCCCAGCTGGAGTCATCTCTTTCTTGGAGGAACCCCAGCCTGCGGCAGCTCAACAGGGTACTCTGTACCCCAGAAAGGCTTTCTGGTGTGCTGCTGGGTTCCCAAGGGGCTTTGATGGAGTGCCCCACCAGCACCTGCCAGGACCACCTAGCTGTTCTCCCCCACAGAGGTCCCATCTTTCAGTGGGGCTCCCCAGTCCATGAGCTACAGGCAGAGCCAAAGGGCCAGCCTGGGGCCAACATGGGGAAAGCATGGAGCAGTGATGACTGTTGGCTCTGGAATCACCCAGATTTGGGTTCGAGTTCTGCCACTTCCTGTGGCTCACTGTGCAGGCTTGGGGTGTGCCACTGCAGCTTTTGGGTCCACCCCAAATTCCACCAGGTAGTCAATGAGAGGCTGGACACACAGCTGCAATTGCAGACCCCAGCTTCCAGGGGCCCCAGCAGAGCTCAGGAGGAGGGTATGTTTTCAGCTTCATCAGCCTGTTTGCTGGGTGAATCGCTGCTGAGTCAGTCAGCAGGTTCCCAAAGTAGAAATCTTGTCAGATCCCAAGGAATGTCAGCCCCAGTGACTCACGTGTGTTTCTCCCCAGAACATGGTCCCAGGCCTTTGGAATCAGCTCAGCCATCTTGGAGAGGCGTTGCAAGGCTGGGAGTGGAATGCTGGGTCCCAGCCACAAAAAAACTAGGCCCAGGCCCAGCTGCCAAGAAAGGAGTTTCCACTAGGAAAATCTGACTCAATCAAATCTCCATTTTGGTTTAGGTCCACAGTTCCTTGGCTGGGCCTACAGCTAAGAACTATGGCTCTGTGATGAATTGTGGGCAGAGCTCCATCTGTCCGGTAGATGTGATGTTTTTGTTGTTATGGCAATGGTGTCGTTGGTGATGACGATGGTGGCGATCCTGGAGATGGTGTTGGGTTGTTTTTGATGGCAGTGGTGATGATGGTGGTGGGTGGTTACCAATGGTGATGGGAGTGGTGATGGTGGTGGTGGCAGTGATGGGATGTTGATGTCGATAGTGGTGGTGATGAAGACGGTGTTGACACCTGCCAGCTTGAGCGTGAGAGCAAAGTAGTACAAGAAGCCAGACAACCTGAATGCTTGTCCCAATTCTGCAACTTACTATCCGGTGGAGCTGGGGTGACTTACCAGTCTCTCGGAACCTTAGTTTCCTCATCAGTGAAGGGAGAATGATATTGTCTGCCTTTCTGGGCTGCTTGGGGATCAGAGTGACCAGGGACTGTGAGTGCCCAACATCTAGGGGAAACCATGGAAGACATCAAGCTGCAAAGCCCTGAGTGTGTACTAGCTATGCCTACAAGTCCTAGCGTCCACAGAAGGCAGCTGTAGTGGGTCCTGATTTCTGTGACTTTTTTCCTATAGACCAGGATTCCCCTCCTTCTACAGGCTGTAATACTCCCTTTTCTTTGGAGAATTGTTTACAATTTTTCTTCTCCTATTGTTTAGAGGGGGTTGGCAATCTTGGTACCCCACATCCCCTGGTCGCAGGGATGGGTATGTGGCCCAGGCCAGGGCAAGTCAAGTTCTCCCGGGGGCTTGCTCAGGAAGTAGGGGTGAGAAGAACTGAAAAAAGAAGAGAGAGAGAAAGAGAAGAGGAAGAGAAACTGATGGTGGCAATGAGAACCCAAGAGGCTTTGTTTAAGCACCTGGATCCAGCCGTACCTGAAGCTATCATCCACTCTTGACTCTCCAAGTTATATAAGCCATATAACAACCTCAGGGAACTTGAGCTGTGTCTGTATTTTGCAAATCTAAGTGTTCTTCCCTATACCTCTAACCTCCTCAGCCTCCTAGAATCCCCAGAACCTTCCCAAGAAAGCAAAATTTATGACAGGGCTAACATCCAAGTTTGAGGACAAAAGACTCTTGTTTTGCTGGACCCAAACCTGGCTCATTTGCCCCCTCTTTCCAGGGAACAGATTGATACTGACCCAGCTCCCCAGTGTCAGGGAACCAAGGTTGAGATCTACTGTTACTCCAGTTTCCCACGTCCCCAGGGAGCACCTTGGCAGGGAAACTTTGTTATAAACTGTAAAATGCTGTGGCTACCTTTGCTGATTTTATTGGGAAAAGTAAACCAATTTGAACAATGTAGGAAGGCCCAAGGAAAGAAATAAAAACCATGCCCGCCTCTAGAGATAACCCTGGGACACCTGTAGACTTCTCTCCAGGTCTAGCCAGCTATTAATGTTCTGTTCCCTGCCAGGGAATCTTGGTGTTCTGGAACTTTATCCAGGTACCAGCATATTGTGGAATCTTCCAGATACTGAACACAGCTCCCCATTTTGTTACAGGAGAACTTATTAGCGGTATCTTATGGATGTATTTATCCAATCCCCAATGATGCATATTTAGGTTGTCACAGGAGGAGTAGGAGGAGATGGAGGAGGTGGCTTTGTGGGTGGTGGCTCTGTTAGACTTGCCTGGCTGGTTGAATCATGAAAGTCCACCATTCTTGAGGCTCCCTCCCCTGGGCACCAGGATGGTTGGTCACCTACTGCTGGAGACTGCCTTGTGAGCCCCAGAGGCATGGCTGGGACACTCTGTTTCTGGGACAATGGGTCCCACTGGTGCCTCCCATACTGGCTTCTGGGAAAGCATGTGCTAAGAAGTGCCCAGGCTGAGTGCCCAGGCAGGCTTGGCCCCTGGCTACCAGAGGCTGGCAGCATAGACTGGCCCTGGGTCCTCTAATCCCGGCACCCAGGGGACATTGTGTCTGTTCCCATGCAGGAGGTGCTTTAGTCGACCCAGGGAGAGTGCTTATGCTGGAGACTCACAGGTTCTCACCTCTTCCATGGTTGCCCTGCACAAGGGGGGAACAAAGGCACAGGGAGGAAAGTAACTTGGCAAAGAGAGCGGTGGGATTATGATGCATCTTGGTGTATTTTTCTTCATGTTGTTTGTGTTGAGGTTCATTGAGCTTCTTGGATCTGTGAGCTTAAAGTTCCCATCAAATTTAGAAATTTTTAGCCATTATTTTTCCAAATTTTTTTTCTGGCTCCCTATCCTCCTTCAGGGGTCAGTGACACTTACATCTGAACACTTTAACATTTCCCATGGTTTATTGTCGCTGCTTATTTCTTTGTTGGTTATTTTCCCCTCTGTACAGGTTCATCTTGGCTAATTTCTATTTCTCTGTCTTCTAGTTCACTCAGCCTTCCTTCTGCAATGTCTAACCCACCATTAATCCCATCCAGTATTTAATTCATCTGAAATGTTAGTTTCCATCTCCAGAGATCCACACTGGGTCTTTTTAAATATATATATATTTTGTTTCTGTTTAATACATTCAATCTTTCCTCTGGCTTTAGAAAACATAAAGACTTAATTTGGAAATAATCTCAGCTTTGCAGTAAATGTGCAAAGGTGGCACAGAATTCATGTATACTCCTCAACAGTTTCTGCTAAAGCTTCCCTCTGACATTACTGTCGTGTGGGAATACAGTATTCACACTTGCTTTCATGCTCTTTACCTTTATTGTTTGTCTGCCTGTTTGATGGATTGGTTTTTCTCCTCATTTTGGGTTGTAGTTTCCTGCTGATAATTTTGGGTTGCATGGCTGACAAGATAAGTTTTACTTTGTTGGGTGCTTGTAATGTTTGTATTTCAAAAAAGCACTCTTGACCTTTGTTCTTGGATGCAGTTAAGTTCCCTGGAGAAACTCTGATCCTTTTTTGGTCTTGCTTTTAATATTTATTGGGTGAGGCCAGAGCAGCATTGTCTCTGGGGTTCGTTTTACCCAACTTCAAGGCAAAATTCATTCTTAGTATTCTAGCTGATACCCCATGAAATCACGAGCTTCTGGTGCCAGGCACAATCCCTGGCCCTGTGTGCACAGGGCACTCTTCCCTCACATCTCTTTGGGTGGTTCTTTTCCTACTCTCAGGTAGTTTTTTCATATGGGTTATTAAAAGCATGCAGCCCTGCCCTGTTAAATGAACCTTAGCCAGCATGCCTCCTATACCTGAAGATTGGGCTGCCCAGAAATGGGAGTGGCCTGTTATCCACCTCTATTCCCACCTTAGTCCAACAGATGTGGGCAGCAGCCATGGACAGATGTGTAAGTTGTGCACTGCACAATGCTAGGGGGTGCTATTCATTGAGAATGAAGCCAACCTTAAAGAAGCAAAGCAAAGAAACAGAGAAAAAACAAAAACAAAAACAGTTCTTGGCCTGATAATTTGAGCTTTTGGATTAAGCTGTGCCTTGTACTATGTGTCCCTGTGTTGTTTAATCCAGTTTGAGTTGGGAGTTCTGTGCCTTTAATAATAAATATCCTCCATGACACACTTATTAGTTGGAGGGTTTGGGGGGAAGGAGAGTTGGAGAGGAAGCCTAAGTCTCCAGCCTGGAGAACAGGGAACTGTAGGGCCACCAGTTGGTGAGGAACATCTGAGGAGAAACGGATTAGCTTGGGGGACTGGGTGATGGGTAGGGTTTACAAAAGGCCCCTCATCCCAGATTGCCCCCCTCATCTTTAAGTCTGTGACCTTGTTGGGGTGCCTGCTTGGCTCAGTGAGAAGAGCATGAGACTCTTGATCTTGGGTTGTGAGTTTGAGCCCCACTTTGGGTGTGGAGATTACTTAAATAAATAACACTTAAAATTTAAAAAGTGGGTGCCTGGGTGGCTCAGTCAGTTAAGTGTCTGCTTTGGGCTCAGTTCATGATCTCAGGGTTCTGGGATTGAGCCCCACATCGGGCTCCCTGCTCAGCGGGGAGTCTGCTTCTCCCTCTCTCTTTCTGCCCCTTTCCCCACTCGTGCATTCTCTCTCTTTCTCTCTCTCTCTCAAACATATAAATAAAAAATAAAAATAGGCAAGTCTCTGACCTTGTTAAATGGGACTGTGGCTATGAAAAGACTTTGCAAGGCGTGAAGCCATATGTAAGAGTCCATCACATATATGTGTATACATGTGTGTATGTGTGTGTATGTCTTGATTAGAAGATGTGATAGATGCCATTTTTGTTCAAACTCTACTGCATTCCCTCCCCATAAGAGAATGGGACATCCCCACGGAGGCCTTGTGTCATGACATTTCCTCCCACAGAAAGGGCCCGCGTCTCTGCCCGTGCTGCTGGGCTTGGCTATCTGCTTACTTTGGCCAATGGAATGCAAGAGGATATCCTTTTGAATGGAAGCACTGAAGTACCATTGAGACTTGCCAGGAAAGATGGCACATCCCACACCTGGACAGCGCCTTCAGCCTGGACCCTGGCATGAAGCATGTGGCACAGACTGGTGGCTACCATGTCAAGTGCCCAAGCCACAAACCTTCACTGCATAGACCTTTGGGATGTGGCGGTAGCTTGCTGACATGGCATTGCTGCTGGAGAATGCAGCATTCATGGGTTGTGCCGCCATTGGGTTAAATATTTGGATTTGAGCACACAAACCTACCCACATGTACCCTATCTAGTCTGGGGTAGAGAGAAAGAGAAGACAAGACACTAATGTCTTGGGCTTAAAAGAAAATGAGTTTTATGGAGATACAACTTACATACAATGAAATCCATCAATTTAAGTATACAATTTGGCAGAGTTGACAAATCTGCTTAGCTGAGTAGCCACGACCTCTACCAGGCTATTGAACATTTCTAGACATTTCCTTGTGCCTCTTTGCAATCAGCCAATCAGCTTTTCCCCATCTGCAGGTAACAACTGGTCTGCTCTCTGACGCTGAATTCCAGGGCTGCCCGTTGTGGGATCCCGAGCTAATGGAACCATATGCCGCGTGGACCTTTCTGCCTCTGTCTCCTTCCACTCAGCATAACGGCTGTGAGTTTGCGTGAGGCTGATTGTATCTACAGTTTATTCCTTTTTTTAAGACAGGGAGAGAGCACGCACATGAGAGGGGAAGGGGCAGAGGGGGAGAGAGAGAGAGAGAATCTTAAGCAGGCTTCATGCTCAGCGTGGAGACCGATGTGGGGCTGGAGCCCATGACGCTGAGATTGTGACCTGAGCCGAAATCAAGAGTCAGATGCTTGACAGCTTGAGCCCCCCGGGGCGCCCCCAGTTTGCTCCTTTTTATGGCAAACATACCCCAGAGTGCTTATCCATTCCCATGTTGACGCCCAGCCGGCTAATTCCGGTTTCTGCTGTGAGCACTTGCGCCAACCCTTCTTGTAAGCAGATGTAATCCTTCCTCTCGGGGAAAGACCTTGTTGGGGAACAGCTGGGTTGTAGAGTAAAAGTGTATTTGAACCTACAAGAAACTGCCAAGGGATTCCAAAGTAGCTGTGCGATTTCACACGGCCCCCTGCGACTCCGGAGAGTCCTAGATACCCTCGCCGGCACTGGCGATGCCCATCTCTAATGGGAACCAGTTGTGGCGGGTGTGGAGTGGTGTCTCCCCGGGCTCTTTATCTGCATTCCTGTGATCGCTGATGACGCTGAGCGGCGCTCCCCGTGCTTACTGGCAACTGCTTGGGTCTCTCCTTTGTGGGGTGTGAGTTCACATCCTGTGCCCAGGTTTTTATTGGGTTGTTTGTCTTATGATTCGGTTGTAAGAGTCCTTGATACGTTCTGCCCAGGAGTCTTTGGCCACAGGTGTGCCTTGGTTCTTTCTCTGTCTGTGATTTGCTTTTTCAGTTTTTTTTTAAATCATGTTTTTCTTTTCTTTTTTATTTTATTGATTGATTTATTTCACAGAGAAGGAGAGAGAGAGAGAGGAGAGAGAGAGAGAGAGCAAGCATGGGGGGGGGGCAAGGGGCAGAGGGAGAGGGAGAAACAGACTCCCTGTTGAGCAGGGAGCCTGAGATGGGGCTCGATCCCAGGATTCCAGGATCACGACCTGAGCCGAAGGCAGACGCTTAACCGACTGAGCCACCCAGGTGCTGTTACCATGTTTTCCTAAGTGCAGAATATTTTAATTTTGATGAAGTCAATGTATCGATTTTTTTTTCTTTTATGGTTAGTGGTATTTTTTATGTCCTTATGATGACTTCTTTGGCCCACGGGTCATCTTGTGGTTGTTTTTACTGACTGCTTCTTTGGACTGTGGGTCTCCTTCTCCTGGCTTTTATTTTTAACCCCAATGTCTCCTGATTTTTTACTGTGTACCCTGCATTCTGAGTGATATGTCGTGGGGTTGCTCTGTTCTCTTTTCTTCTTCTGGAGGGTGTTGATGGGTGTCCTAGTGGAGAGCTCCACTTCTCCCAGCTGACCCTGATCCTGTGTGTACCTGATCTCATATTTTGTTGGCAGGTTTTGTGCAGCCCCCGGTGTCCTCAAGCTCCCCTGACTTGGGGACATGTTCCTCTGCCGCCATCCCTCATAGGCCCCAGCACGGCGTGACTGAAGTGTGTTATGGAGAGTCTAAAGTGGGTCCTGCCTTGCTTGGGATGTCATCTCTGCTGGAGGTAGAGGGGACAAGGAGGCTGGGCACCCTGGTGGACCTGTCCCCCAGCGCGGACCAACCTCTGGAATCCCATTCTAGTCCCAACTCCGTAGCTCCTGACTGGTGCCCTGCCCCAGTTTCTGTGCCCTAAACTCTGACCTCTGCCCCCTTGGCTCAGTGGGATCCGAGTGCTTCCTGAGGCGCCCAGCCTGCCAAGCTGTGGTGGGGATTGTCTCATGGGACCTTGTGTTTTTCCCATCCTGAGCATCCTTTCTCCTGGCTCTCGGTCATGTGCAGCTCGCTTCCCAGGGCCTGTCGGGGACTGTCTCAAACCTGCTGTCGGGGTGCGTGGCGAGGTCAGGCCAGCCCCGGGTACGCCGACAGAGCTGGAAACAGGAGTTGCCTGGGACTTTTAAATGAAGCTGTGGGACCCTATCTAGAGCCACAAGCCAAAGATGGACACCCCAAACACGCAAGCTGCCCCTCCGCAGGTGCGAGGGTGAGGGCTGGGCCTCTGGGCCAGACGCTTATCGCTAGCTCTCACACGCGCGCGCTCACACACACACACACACACACACGTGCATGCGGAAGGGCTATAATGAAGGAGGGCCTGCGTGGCACCTGGCCTAGTCCCTCCCTTGGTCCTTCCCAGGGTCCATTTCTTTCATGGTTCTTAAGGAAACTTCTGTATTTCCTACTGACTCCCTGGAGAGATGCCGCTGGCCCAGCACCTAGCAGAGCCTCCCCGGCGGGTCTCGAGGCCTGTGCTAGAAGCACGTGGTTGGGGCAGGCCTGTCTCAGCCCTTCAGAGCTCTGAGGGCAGGACTCCCTGCCCCTGTGCACCCGCCCTCCCCCTCAGCAGGGCACCTGCAGGCGGACCTTTCTGGCCAGGACCTGGGCCGTCAGCCCTCCGCAGAAGAGACACTGAGACCCAGAGAGAGACCGGCCTGAAGCCAAGGAGTTGGCACAGAGGGCTCTGCTTGGAACTGTTCACATGTCTGTCGCCCCATGTGGCCATTTTACTACGTGGATGCGCTTTACTCAGGGGCACGAGTATGTCACGTCTTTCATTCATTCGTGTGCGGACAAATCGGGTTGTGTGGTCCCAGCCCTCACTTCTTCCTGAGCGGATTCTTCTTTGCTCACTGGGCTTCCTCCCCACCCTTCTGCCCCCCTGGGGAGGATTTCTGTCTGTCTGGAGGCAGATTCAGGTGGAAATGTGCTTGGGAGAGGAGAAATGGCCCATTTCTGGCCATTGAGACAAAGCAGAAGTCTTCTGCGAACTTCTGGGGTTTTTAAAACTTTCTTGATGAAAAAGAAGGGAAGGAAAGACAAACAGAGTAGGCGCCATCTCACCTCTTTCTTCCTACCTTGACGGTGGAGGTGATGCCCAGAGCTGTGGCAGCCATGGTGCAGCCACGAGGCAACACGCTGGAACAGCAAGCTGTGAACACTGTAGAGATGCCAGCCCAGAGCCAGCGTCCCATTTCCAGGCCTCTTGTGTGAGAACAAAATAAACCTCTACTTGCCTAAGTCAAGGTTAGTTGTGTTCCCTGTTATCTGTCAAAGCATGACTGTGTGAGACACGGACTGTGTGTGTGCGTGTGTAACGCTAAAACTGGACTGTGCGAGGCAAGGTTCCAACAAGTTCATACAGTTTTCCACCAATATTTGCTGAACATTTGCTCTGTGAGCAGTGCTAGGTAAGTGGTGGTTATAGGACAGACACCTGTCCTCGCCGAGGCTGGTGGGTTTAGACCCTGTCGCGGGCGAATGGGTCCCCCCAAATTCACACACTGGAACCCCAACATCTCAGAGTACTACTTGGTTGGAGAGAGGCTCTTCACAGAGGTAATCGGGGTTGTGAGAGTGGACCCCTGAGCCACTGGGACTGGGTCCTTACAAGAAGAGGAGGTCGGGACACAGACACGCACAAAGGAACAACCCCATGAGGACATAGGGAGAGGACTGCTGTCCACACACAGGGAGAGAGGGCTCAGGAGGACCCGCCCTGCCGGTCCCTGCCTGCATCTCGGGCTTCAGCCTCCAGGATGGGGAGCCGGTGCATGTCTGCTGTGTGAGCCCCCCGTCTGGGGGACTTTGTTAAGCCTGCCCAAGTTGCCCCTTAGAGACCTGGAGGATGGATGGACAGTAATAGGAGCAGGGAGGGCTGCATTCCAGGCAGAGGGAACAGCATGAGCAAGGCTGGGGCAAGCCAGAGTCCAGGATCTTGGAGGAGCATGGGCAGGGCACCCAGCTGGAGGTCAGAGGCAGGCCAGACCCTACAGGTCTGGTCGTTGTGCCCAGGCAGCGTGTGTGTGCATGTACGTGCGTGTGCTTGTGCATGTGTGTAGCCACAGGGAGAGAATGAAGCAAGAGTAGGGCGTGCTCTGATACTCTGGACACATTTCTTGATACATGGGGGTCCAGGGCTAAGCCCGGGGCAGAGGGAACTGGAGAGAGAGCACAGAGGGGTCACAAGGAAGCGTGGCCGGGCCCCCTGGTTTCGTGGGACAGGGACAGGCTCCCTGCTGCAGGGACCCACGGGCGGGACGACGTGCAGCCTGCAGCCTGCGTGCCTTTGTGTCTGCCCACGGGCAAGAGCTTCTGCTTAGGGCCGAGGGGCTGAGCCTCCGGGAGGCTGAGCCCCCGCTGGGGAAGGGGGTGATTAGCAGGGGCCCCTTTGAAGAAGCCGCCGCCGGGCTCCCGGCTAAGCCGCCAG
Organism: Lontra canadensis; assembly: GCF_010015895.1. NCBI lineage: Eukaryota > Metazoa > Chordata > Mammalia > Carnivora > Mustelidae > Lontra > Lontra canadensis. The sequence continues at coordinate 7,988,257 of NW_022631060.1, forward strand.
GCACAAACAGGGAAACCACCTAACAACCAGCCCCCATCTGACACTTTGCATTTGAATTTAATAAGAGGGAATATTTCTCTCCTGGAGGTGGGATGAAACGTCGCCAGCCAAAGAATTTTAATCACTCACGTAAATGGTACACGGTCTGCATTTTTCCTTGTCCCCTTGTATTTATCGATTTAATTTCCTCTGGAGGACGGGGCGGCGTGTCTGTGCACGGACCCCGTTGACCAGCCCTCAGGTCTCGGTGGCCCGAGGCATCCACCTGTTACCTGGAGAGGATGGGACCCAGGTCGCTTTCTGCTGACCAGCCTCACCCTGGCCATGCTGCTGTCCCCTGGGCCTCGGAGCCACTATTATCCCTCCCGGAGGCTGAGCACCTTGCCAGGCTCACACAGTTGGCCCCACTCCAAGGCCCTCATTGCCTTGACGCTCTGGGGCATTCTTCAGGGCAGCCCGTGGTCTTCTGTGGACAAGGGCAGATGGGCCAGCCGTGTGGGGGCCGTGGTAGCCCGCAGACCATGTATCTTGGGAAGTTTTCCTGGTTTTGGAGTTGGTTCCTTGAAATAGTCCAAGTCCCCTTTCAGGGGCCAGGGGCCCTCAGTCAGGCCTGAACCCACAAGGGCTCCCGCTCCTGTTCTCTCCTTCTGGGTGTTCTTACTGTCCTTGCCCCAGACCTCCTCCCATGTCGGGGGTACGGGCTTAAGTGGTGACAGTCACGTCAATCCCACAGACCTGTGAACGTGACCTTCTTTGGGAAAAGGGTCTTTGCAGTTGTGATTGAGTGAAGAATCCTGAGATGAGACCATTCTGGATTATACATGGGGGCCCTAACCCAGTGAGTAATAGATGACAGGTGTCCGTGTGAGAGAGAGGCAGAGGAGGAGAGGAGGGACTGTGTGATCCCAGAGACAGGAGCGACGTGGCCACCAGCTCAGGGACATCTGGAGCCCTAGGACTGGAAGAAGCAGGAAAGACCCTCCCCTGGGGCCTCCACAGAGAGCACCGCCCTGCCCACACCTTGACCTTCGACAAAATATATCCCCCCACCTCCGGTGGAGGGGCTTGTCTACAACGGGGCAGCCCCGTGTCAGGCCCTTCAACATGATCTCATAGAAGGTGAATTTCTCCCCATGACCCCTCTAGATGGGACTTTATGGTCTCATTTTATAGACACGGCAGTGCTGTTGGGTGGGGGGGGGATATGAGGTCGCGATCCTGGTCACGGTGTGTGTTCCCTTTGGGGTGACCCTTTTGAAAAGCATGGAGAAGCTTGACACAAAGCTGCCCAGTGCCTCCCAGAGACCTACGGGGACGAGCCTGGCACAAGGACTTTGAAATCAGTGAGTAAGTACCCTGAGTCCCACCCGCCGCCCACACCGAGATGGGGCATGGCAGGAAAGGGGCTGTCAGGGAGGAAAGAGGCCCCGGCTGTCGGGCAGGCTGCGTGGGCTGGGCAGGGCTCAAATTGGCCCTTTCGGCCCCACTGCCTGCTGTGTGAGGCCTTGGCCAACCAGGGGTGGTGGCCCCGGACGCCCCCGGCAAGTGCCCACAAGCACATGCATCCTGGCCCCGGGGAAGCAACCTCCACCATCCCATTTACAGAGCCTACTTCTCCCTTCCCACTGCTCAGGAGCCAGGCCCTGGGGCTTCCTGCCTGCCTAGGACTGCCCAGCACCCCTTCCTGGCGGCATCCCCCTGACCCCTCAACCCCATCCTGGACCTGGCTGGGGAAGGTGGGTCAGCGTGTCCGCGGAGAGGGCCCGGGAAGCATGAGGGCTCCTCTCCAGGAACGCAGGAGCCCAGGCCCATCTATCTGGCGGTGGCCTCTCGCCAGCCTTGCAGCTGAACGTGAGCCCGTTTGATCTCCTTCCAGCTCGAGAAGGTGCAAACAGCAACTTCAGGCTCCTGAGACCTCCTTCAGCCAAGGGAGAAGCTTGCTCCAGTGGCCCAGGCAGGCTCCAAAGCAGTGTGGCCTCCCCTGGATCCCAGTGGCCGCCAGGTCTGGCGAAGGTGGAGGAGCGGCGTGGCCAGGTCGACTCACGCATTTGCTGGCTCACTCATTCATTCCTTCATTCATTCACTGTGCACTCAGCAAAGACTAACCACGCACCTGCTGAGTCCGGGCCCTTCACTGGCACCTGACTTAGCACGGACACCAGCAAAGGAGGCGGAGGCGAGACCGGAAGGAGGTGGAGGTGAGCCCGGAAGTGACCCATGAGATGGATGCTGCAAGATGGATGTCTCCAGGACACCCTCCCACACGGGCCCATGTGGCTGGGGCGGGGGTGTCCCCGAAGTGCCTGCTGATGAAAGAGAATGAGGAAGGGGTGGGTGCTAGTGGCTGGGGGAAGTAAGCAGCGGGTTCTGCACAGAGGGGTGTCATGAGCTGAATTGTGTCTCCCCTCAAATTTATATGTTGGAGCCCTGACATGGCCCATACCTCAGCATGGGACCTCATTTGGGCAGAGGGTCTTTACAGAGGTGACTAATTAGAGTGAGGCCATGAGGGGCCCTAGTCCCATAGGATGGGTGTCTCTAAGGAAGAGGCAGTTGGAACAGACACACAGAGGAAAGACCTTGGGAGAGCAGCCAAGGAGGGGGGCCTCAGGAGGGACCCGCTCTGCCGACACCTTGAGTTTTGGATTTCCAGCCTTCAGAACCGAGACCACACACATCGGTGGCTTAAGCCACTCAGTCTGTGGGAGTCTGTTGAAGGAGTCCTAACACTCAAACACAGTGGCCTTCCACATGTTCAAAGGAGGAGGTCCTGGAGTGAGAAAGGACAGAGTTTCGAGGAGATGGTAGCTGCCCTGTGGGGTCAGGGAGGTGTGGATTTCCACCAAATGCAACAGGAGTCACTGAAGGATGAACTGGGAGAGGAGTGGAGAGAGCGGAGGAGGGGGACAGGGATCACATACTCAAGGACACATTTTAAATTTTTATTTACTTTTTAACTGAAGTATAACTTGGGTTAAACGTAAGTATATAGAGTTCAATGAATTTTTTACTTTATCTTATTGAGGTATATAATGGACATACAATAAACCGTCCCCATCTAAGTGTTCAATTTCATGAGGTTCACATAGGTAAACACATGTGAAGCCAGGGACTCAAGCAAGGTCATGAACACATCCACCATATTCCCTGTGCCCCGGTAATCCACCTCTCCCCACCCTCGCCGTGTCCCCGCTGGTCTGCTCTCTTTCACTATAGATTCGTTGGCATTTACTACAACTTTACGCAAAAAGAATCACAGAGTACACGCTCTTTCTTTTGGTTTGGCTTCTCTCCCTCAGTGTGATTATTGTGAAGTTCACCCATGTTGTCATGGGTGCCCACAACCCACTCTTGTTTGTTGCTGAATGGTATTCCATTGTGTGGGCGTACCACATTCAGGGTGTGTTCACCCACTGATGGACATCTGAGTGGTTTCCAGGTTTAGGCTATTACCAATAAAGCTGCTGTGAAGATTCCTTATGGACACAGGTTTCCATTTCTCTTGAGTAAATATCCAGGAGTGGAATGTGTGGGTCACACAGTACGTATATGTCTAACTTTTGAAGGAAACACCAAACCTTTCCCCAAAGTGGTTGTACCATCTCAAACTCCCACCAGCATAAACGAGAGGTCCAGTAGATTTATTTATTTTTATTTTTATTTTTTTAAGATTTTATTTATTTACTTGACAGAGATCACAAGTAGGCAGAGAGGCAGGCAGAGAGAGAGGAGGAAGCAGGCTCCCTGCTGAGCAGAGAGCCTGATGTGGGGCTCGATCCCAGGACCCTGAGACCATGAGCTGAAGGCAGAGGCTTTAACCCACTGAGCCACCCAGATGCCCCAGTATATTTATATCCATGCCTAGACTTGGTGTGCTTAGTTTTTTTTTGACATCGGTCATCCTAATGGGCATGTAATCATAGCTCACTGTCATTTTCATCCACATTTCTAGAATAGCTAATGATATTGATGATTTCATCCTGTGGCCATTTGTTTATCTTCTTTAATGCAATATCTATTCAAATCTTTTGCCCACTTTTATTGGGTTACCTTCTTAGGGGTCTTGGAAATATGCATACATTGTGATACAAATCCTTTGTTTGACATGTGGGCTATAAATATATCTCTTGGTCTGTCATTTGCCTTTTCATTTTCTTACTGGTGTCTTTCAAAAAGTAGAAAAATCTTAATTTAAGGACCAATTTATCAATTTTTTTCCTTACATGGTTTGGGCTTTCCATGTTTATTAGAAAATCTTGGCCTACCCCTAAGTCGCAAAGATATTCTCTTCTATTCTGCTTTCACCTAGAAGTCTCATAGTTGGAAACCCAGTTGATCCAAACCATTTATTGAGGACTTGCTTTTCCCCTTCTCTGAATTGCCATGACACCTTGGTCAAAAACCAATCAAGCACATATATGTGGATACATTTCTGAACTCCATTCTGTTCCATTGACTCATGTCTGTCCTTACATTGATACCCAGCCTTCCCAATCACAGTAGCTTATTAAGTATATTTTGAAATCAGAGAAGTTCTCCCACTTTGTCATTCTTTTAGAAAAGTTTTTTTGTTCATTCTAGGTCTTTACATTTCTATATAAATTCTAGGATTAACCTGTACATTTTTACCAGATATATTGAACGTGTACATAAGTTTGAGAACAATTGGCATCTGAATATGGGCCTTCCAATCTATGAACATGGTATATCTCCACATTTATTTAGGTTTTTTTTAAAGTGATTTAATATTTGTATACTCTGAGAAATGATCACCACAATAAGTCTAGTAGCATCTGTCACCTCATGTAGTTACAAGAATTTTTTTTTCTTGTGATGAGCACTCTTAAGATTGATTCCCTTGGCAACTTTCATATGCAATATAGTATTATTGACTATAATTGCCATGCTGCCCGCGACATCTCTGTGACTTATTTTATAAATGGAAGTTTGTACCTTTAGACCCCTTTCACCACTTTGCTCACCCCCAACCCCCACCTCCAGAAATCATTAATCTGTTCTTTCTATATATAACCTTGGGTTTTTTGGTTTTGTTTTTTTAGATTCCACATATGAATAAGATCATACAGTATTTGTCTTTCTTTCTGTCTTATTTCACTTAGCATAATGCCTTCTAGGTCCATCTGTGTTGTCTGTTGCAAATGGCAAGATTTCATTCCTTTTTTTATGGCTGAATGACATTCCATGGTGTCATGTGTGAGTGTGTGTGTATGTATGCACGCACACACATATATATCCATTCACCCACGGATGGGCGCTTAGGTTGTTTACATATCTTGGCTATTGTAAATAACACTGCAATGAACATGCGGGTGCAGATATCTTTTTGAGTTAGTGTCTGCATTTCCTTCAGATAAATACCCAGAAGTGGAATTGCTAGATCATATGGTAGTTCTATTTTTAATTTTTTGAGGAAACTCCATACGGCTTTCCACAGTGGTGCACCAATTTACATTCCTACTACCAGCATACAGGGGTTTCCTTTTTTTCACATCCTCGCCAACACTTGTTATTTCTCGTCTTTTTGATACTAGCCATTGTGATGGTTGTGAGGAGATATCTCATCGTGGTTTTGATTTTCATTTTCCTGGTTCTTAGTGATGTTGAACATCTTTTCATGCACCCATTGGCCATCTGTATGTCTTCTCTGGAAAAATAACTATTCAGATCTTCTGCTCACTTTAAAAACTGAATTGCTTCAGTTTTTTTTGCTATTGAATTGTATGCGTTCTTTATATTTTTTAGATATTAACCTCTTAGAAGGTATGTGATTTACCAATATTTTCTCCCATTCAGTACATTGTCTTTTCATTTTGTTGATGTTTTTCTTTCCTCTGCAGCTTTCTAGTTTGATGTAGTCCCCCTTCTTTATTTTGCTTTTGTTTTTCTTGCTTTTGGTGTCAGATTCAAAAGATCATCACCAAGACCCATGTCAACAAGCTTACCACTTGTTTTCTTCTCAGAGTTTTATGGTTTGGAGTCTTATGTTTAAGTCTTTAATCAATTTGAGTTAATTTTCATGTATGGTGTGAGATAGTGGTCCTGTTTCACTCTTTTCCACCTGTCTGTCCAGTTTTCTCAACACCATTTGTTGAAGACACTGTCCTTTCCCTGTTGTATATTCTTGACTCCTGCATCATGAGTTAACTAAGTATAGATGCACGGGTGTATTTCTGGGCTCTTTAAACTGTTAGCCTTCTTAAATTTCTCTCAACAATGTTTTATAATTTTCAGCATAGGGTCTTGGTTGCCTTTTGTTGGGGTTTTTGTTTGTTTGTTTTTTGTTTTTTTTTGAGGGTGGCTTGCTGTTTGAAGTAGATCTTTTAAGTAATTTTGTTTATCAACTCTTTGCTGTTGTTAGTTTTAGTGGCTGTTTAGGAGGTTCCCTGGGATCATCTGTGTAATCACATCAGTGGCAACTGGTAATAAGTTTATTTCTTTAATCATAATTTTTATTCCTTTTATAGGTTTTTCCTCCCTTATTGCAGTGACTAGGATTGCCAGTATAATGTTGAGCAGACACTCTGAAAGTGGACACCTTTAGCTTTTCCTTGATCTTAAAGAAAAGAAATTCCAGGCTCACTATTAATTATATTGTTGGCTACTGTGCTTTTGTAGATATTTTTTATCCATTTGAGGACTTTCCCTACTACCTTAGTTTGTTGAAGTTGTTTTATTATGAATGGGCATCAAATTTGATCATATGCTTTTTCTATAGTTATTTTAAAATTTATGAGATTTACCTTCTTTACGTGGTTAATATGATGAATTATATATCAAGTATTTAACAAACTTTGCATTCTTGGGTTAAACCCTACTTATTCCTGATGCATTATTATTTTTGCATATTGTAGAGTTGACTTACTAATATTTTAAGAGGATTTTTGTGCCTGTATTCCTGAGGAATGTTGGTCTACAATTTTATTTTTAAAAAATGTCTTTGGGGGCACCTGGATGGCTCAGGGGGTTAAAGTCTCTGCCTTTGGCTCAGGTCAGGATCTCAGGGTCCTGGGATCAAGCCCCGCATCCGGCTCTCTGCTCAGCGGGGAGCCTGCTTCCCCTTCTCTCTCTGCCTGCCTCTCTGCCTACTTGTGGTTTCTCTCCCTCTGTCAAATAAATAAACAAAATATTAAAAAAATAAAAAATGTCTTTGTCAAGTTCTGTATTAGGGTTATGCTGGTCTTTTAAAATGATTTGGGTGATGTTTCCTCTGGTATCAATTTGTTAAGTTTGATTTTTCTACATATTTGCTCATTTCATTTAGGTTGCTGGATTTGTTGGGATCAAGAAGTAATACCTTGAAGAGTCTATAGGATCTTCAGTAATATTATTTTTTCAATTTCCATTATTAGTAATGATATTTGTGTTCTCTGTCTCTCTGTCTCTCCCTCTCTCTATTCCTCTCTCTTATTTACTTCAGTAGGAGTTCATGAATTTTGTTGATTTTCTCAAAGAATCAGTTTTTGGCTCCCCCACCCCACATTTTGGCTGTCTGTTTTCTGTTTTATTGTTCCCCGCTCCTCTTGTTATTATTTCCTTCCTTCTTCATTTGGATTTATTTTGTTCTTCCTTTCCTAGCTACCCAAACTGGATCTTTGGGTCATTGATTTTAAGTTGCTTTTGTTTTCTGAGATAAGTGTTTAAAGATCTAAGTTTCCTTATAAGCACTCTTTTTGCTACATCCCACAGATTTTGATATATTTCCATTGTCACTCAATTCAAATTATTTTCTAATACTTCTTGTGATTCCATTTTTAATTCATGAGTCATTTGTAGATTCATGAATCATTGATACTTAGGATTTTCCTAGATGTCTCGTTATTAATTTCTAACAAGATTCAGTTGTTGCCAGAGAACACGCTCTGTGATTTCTAGCTTTAAAATTTGCTGGGACTTGATTTATGGCCCAGCGAATGGTTTATCTTCACAAAAGTGCACTTGAAAAGAATATGTACTTTTCAGTTACTGGGTGTAGTGTTCTATAAATATCATTAGATCAAAGTGACTAATAGTGTTGCTTGTACCTTCCATGTCTTTACTGATTTTTTTTTGTATATTTGTTCTATTGATTGCTGAGGGAGGGGTGTTAAAATCTCCCTTTTATGATTGTGAAATTGTTTCTTTCTTCCTTGATCTTGTCAATTTTGCTTCATGCCTTTTGAGGCCTTATTATTAGGCACATAAAAATCAATCACTGTCACATCCTCCTGATTAATCAACCCTTCTATTATAACAAATGTCTCCTTTATCTCCAATAATACTTTCTGTCTTGAAGTTTATCATTAGTATAAATTTTAATTAATATTACTATATCCACCCAGCTACCTGATGCTATTATTTTCATGGTGTATCTTCTTCAACTTATTTACTTTCAACTATCTGTGTCTTTATATTTAAAATGAATCTCTTGTAGGCAGCACATTATTGAGTCTGGCTGTTTTTATCCATTATTGTCAATCTCTTAATTGGTGTTTTTAGAATATTAATGATTAACCCTGGTCCATTCTACTTTTTCTTTCTTTGTTTGTTCTCTGCATGCCTTTGGATTATTTGATGTTTATATATATATATTATATAAATATTTATAATATATATTATATATACCATAGGATATATAATATATATTATATATATATTACATATATTTAGTTGACCTATTGGTTTTCTGGCTATATTTCTTCCTGTGCATGTGGTTACTCTAGGAATTGTAGTATATACACCTAATCTTTCTAAGGCCAATTAGAATTACTACAGTGTTACTTCACAGCCCACCTCACCCTGAGTATCAGAGAAGAGCATGGTGGGAGCCACCTCCCGCCTGTCCTGTGCCCCTCCCTAGTTCCAGCTCCTGGTCAGCCCAGTGGGGGCATAAAGCCCTGAGAGCATCGAGAAGACCAAGGTAGCAGCACTTCTCTCCAGGGGCTGGTTATGACTCCTAGCCCAATGGCCCTCATGTCAGCCCTGGGTCCTCTCCAGGCCAGTACTGTGAGTGTGCAGGTTGTGCACTGCACAACTCTAAGGGCACCATTCTCATTGCAGTCTTTGGGGGCCCCCTGCCCTGGAGCTCCTTGGGCCTTGTCCTCTGGGCACAGACCTTTAGCTTACCCTGACATTCTCCCAGCACAGGGCAGTTCCAGAATGAGGGCTGGCGGGTGAAGCCCCAGGCACTGCCCAGATGCCTGGGTGCTGTCTGGGCTCCGTGGGGCTCTCCCTCCCCAGGGCATCCAGGGCTGTCTAGGGTGGTGGGGTGATCAGCTGGTCTTCAGGTACTCAGCTGTGTGGCCCCAGGGTGCTTGGGGGTCTGGTTCTGGGAGGTGTTGTGAGTGGTGAAGGCCAGTCTGGGGTTTGAATTCTCCCACATGGGACCTAGAGAAGATTTCCTCCCTTTTTTGTGCCTTGGTTCCCCCATCTGCAAAGTGGGAATGATGACAGTACCTGCCTCACAGGGCTCAAGTGGGGATGACGTTGGATGACCCAGGTGAGGAGCATGGCACTGCTGGCCCCAGGTATGCTTGAGGTGGCCAGGTTGCGGCAGGGCCACCAGAGGTGTCCAGGGGCCACGCGGGCCTTTGAGAGGTGCCGAAGGCCTTGGGTTCACATACCAATTGCCACCCACACAGGCCGAGGTCCCTTCCAATGTCGCAGCGGGGCTAAGGTCACTTGGAATCATGGAGAGGGGCGGGTGAGCTGGGGGTGGGGGAAGGACAGAGTCCCTGATGGGCGGGGCTCAGCTACTCCCCTCAGAAAAAACCCGTGGCTGTTGCCAGCCAGGCCCAGCCTCTGTCATTGGCATGGGTGAGAGTTGAGGGCTCTGTGGCCCCCCAACAGGTAACCCATGGCCATAGGGTAGAGGCTTGGGGTTGAGATGGGGAGGCAGGAGTTGGTGGGCAGCTCTGCACAGCCCCAGACCAGACCCATGGGAATAAAGAGGCAAACTTCAGGATAATGTTGAGGGGTGGGGTGTGTATGACTCTTGATGCCTCTTTCTGTCCCATCCCCCCTGCCCTTTCTCATCCTGAAGAGAAAGATTGTCCTTCAGCGAGAACCCCCATGTGCCAGGTCAGAACCACAGAACCCCTCCACAACATGGCGGCTGTCATCCCCACCCCCATGTCACTGATGAGCAAAGGTAGGCTTGGAGCCGCCCAGGGTCAGGGCCAAGGCCACCAGGCCTGGGCGCCACCTTCACAGTCCAGGTGCAAAAGTAAATCTAATTGGCGAGACATAGGGCTGCCATGGGACCCAGCAGTTCCACACCTGGAGACTGACCCAAGAGAAGTGAACACATGCGTCCACACACACGCGTGTGTGTAAGTGCTCAGTGAACACATATGTCCACACACACATGCGTGTGTGTAAGCACTCAGTGAACACATACGTCCACACACACGCGTGTGTGTAAGCGCTCAGTGAACACATACGTCCACACACACGTGTGTGTGTAAGTGCTCATAACAGCCCAAGAGTGAAAACAATCTGAATGCCCGCCAGCCGGCAAATGGATAGAGAGAATGTGTCGTGTCCACACAAGAGAATAATATCAAGCTCTAAAAAACGACTTACTGACCCTGATCTACGCCACAGCAAACACAAGCCTCGAACATGTTATGCTGGGCGAGAAGACCACATACTATATGATTCCACTGATATGGGATGTCCAGATAGACAAGTTCACAGACTGAGAAGGAGACCTGTTGTTGCCAGGGCGTGGGAGTGGGTGGGACACTGGGGAATCTTGGGGGTGGGGCTAAGGAGGGTATCGTTTCCTTGGTTGTCTTGAAAATGTTCTAACGTTGGCTGTGGGGACGGAGGCACGGCTGTGAATTTACTAGACACCACTGAATCGCACACTTCAAATGGGTCCATTGTAGGGTGTGTGAGTTATACCACAGTAAACTTGTCCAAGATCAGAGAACATGGACAATTTAGAAAGTGCCCAATGTCTTACCCTTTGTGCATAACTAAATCCATGAATATATAAGTGATCATACCTAATAAAATTTTAAAAATGAATCAAGACCACACAGAGAAGTGCCTGGCCCAGTCCCGTGCATCTCTCAGCACCCGGTAAACATTGGTTTCTTCCCTCAGCTCCACACTCTGGGGCTCCCAGGCCATGCCAGTCTCCTGCCTGGGGCCAGGTCCTGGGCTGGGTACAGAGAGCCCAGAGCCAGGCAAGTCATGGTGTGTGACAGCCTGTAGCAGGCTCACTTTCTTGGCAAGACACCTCAGGATCCCTCTGCCAAAGTCCCAAAACCAAAAGTGGACCACATGGTGTTGAAAGATGCAAGTGTCCCAACATGTGTCCTCAGCAGCCCTGTATTTGTCAGTATACAGCTGCGTAACAAGCACACCAGATCATACAGTGGCTCGATCTCCAAATTAATTTCCCTGAAAAGGCCAGATAAGTAGCCCAGGGCCATGTGGGCTCCCTTACCTCCTCTGTTCAGCTGTCCTTGGCCAGTGGCTTCTCCGTCAGGCCCCAGATGGGGAAGGCGAAGGGGAGGACACATTTCTTCACATCGTCTTGGTCAGAACTTATCCGTGGCCATGATTTGTTGCAAGGGAGTCTGGGAAATGTAGCCCATGTGCCCAGGTCAGCCTTCTGTTACTTGACTGCTGCAGAATAGGGAGGAAGGGAGGGATATTGGGCTCCAGGCATGTCGTCAATCAGCTCCCTCACTCGTGAAGTCATAGTATCGAGGGCTGTTGGGAGACACGTGGCTGGAGTGTGTATGCCCTCAAGACACAGGAACTGCCCCAGGAAGTCTGTGCTGGGTTGGGAGGACGGAGGGAGGAGGTCTGTCCAAGAGAGCCCCCGAGGGTGAGGTGCGGACAGGGCACATAGTGAGTCACCCCTGCTTCCACAGCGACAGCCCAGGATGAGTGGAACCCATTGGAGGCCCAGACGCTCAGCCTCTGCTGCCCTCCACTGGGGTGGACCGGCCAGGGGCGCTGCCTGATGCTGGGACCCGGCCCAGCTCCGCGGGCACTGTCCGCCCGTGAGGTCGACTCGGCATGCCCAGTGGTCATAGCTCTTCTCTCTGCTCTGGCCCCAGACCCACCGGTCATCCGGACGCTCGATACAATTTTGAAAGTAAAACAAACTCTTTTGAAACTGCTGCTGAGTGTGCAGACTGAGAATCTCGCCCCCTCCCTTGGGGGCTGGTGGACATCTGAGATTCAGGGAAACCTGACAGGAGAGGCCACATGTGGGACAAGTGCTCTGCTCCTACCCTCTGAGGCAGCAGAGGCCCACAGCTCAGACTGAGGGCACCAGGGAGCCTGCGAGGGATGCAGAGGGAGAGCATGGGCCAGAGCAATCGGGACAGCATAGCTCCATTAGGAGGAGGATGTATTTGATGGTAGAGTTGAACTGGAACAAGATAGGGGTGACATATGTGAGTGACATTTCAAAACAGGAATCTAGATTGAGTGGCACTCAGGCCAAAGGGCGCCCAGGTCATGCCCAAGGCCCCCAAAAGAAGCCTCAATCCGAGGTCTCAAAGGCAGGAATTGGGGTCCCTACTGGGGAGCTCTGGACTCTAGCAGGACAGAGAGTTTGAGGCGGGGCCCTTACCATCTGTGGTGGCCAAAGTGAAGGACAATAGTGTCAGGAGCCCCTTTGCTGTTTCTCTCACCTTCAGTCATCTGCAGAGCCAATGGGCTGGGGGAAGGCAGGCTGTGGTGGGCCTGGAATGACAGGAGGCTTGTGGGCGTGCCCAGCGAATTCTTCTTGCCACAGGGCCTTTGCACACACCATTGCCTCTGGTTAACATATCCATTCCTACCTCCCACTTAGCTGACTCCTATTCTGGCCTCGGATCCCAGATCATGGGTTACTTCCCAAGGCAGGTGTCTCTGATTTCCTGGGCTGTGTCACCAGACACAGAGCCAGGCCCTTGGTGGGCACTCACGACTGTTTGTGGAATGCACAAGGAGAAGAAAGAGCCCTGCAAACCCCCACGCCCCAGCCCCTGAGCCTCGGCATCTAGAGCAAGGTCACCCCAGGTGCCCTCCAGGGCAGCTCCAGGGAGGACCCTTAGATGGTGGGAGAGGAGAAGGTGGGGTGGGGATGGTGTAGCCTCTGCAGCTGGAGGGCCTCGGTGGCAGGCGGAGTCGTGCTCATGGTCATGGACTCCGTGGCCAGGCTGCCTGCGTGCTGTGGCTGATGAGCAGAGGCACTGGGACAAGCGACACAAGCTCTCTTCCATGTCAGCTTCCCTTCTGGGAGCCGGAGACAATGACACTCCCCGTAGGGCTGCTGCAAGGACAAAATGAGATGTTCACGGGAAGGTTTTAGGACACAGCTTGGTACATTGTAAGTGGATGCGTCTGCTTTATCTCTTCCTTAATTGCTTCAAAATGAAGGGTTTTCTTTTTTTTAAACCCATACGAATGATGCATAAATGTTCAAAGTACAAACTTAAGAGAACCAAAAAACAACTTAAACAGATAATTAAATCCCCAGAGATCTTGCCAGCTAAAGGAACTACTTGGAGGGGTCGGGGTTAGGTTTGGCTGCGTAGCAGACAACCTCCCCAAACACTGGTGGTTTCAACAAGATAGAAACTGGTTTCTCTTTCATGTGAAAGTCTAGGAGCGGATGGGCGCTTACAAAGCCTTCTTACAAAGCCTTCAAAGACTGAAGCCTGTTACCATTCCCTGAACCATCACCCTGGAGACACAATCCTTCTGTGACCTTCTGGTCCAGAATGGCAGCCGGAGCTCCAGCCATCACCACTGCGTTCCAGCCTGCAGGATGGAAGCAGGGATGAAGAAGGTGCTTGCCACTTGCAATATGTCCTTTCTTTCTATCTCCCGTTGGTAACGTGGCTGCATTTGGCTTCGAGAGAAGCTAGGATATATGGTCTATATTAAGGTAAGCCATGGGCTCAGCTGAAAGTTGTGGGTTCTTCTGCTAAAGGCGAAGGGAGAATGATTGTTGGGGGAAAGCCAGCAGTCCTGCCATATTGCATTTGTCATCTCACTGAACAGGCTTCCTTTCCGTTCTTCTAGGGTTAGGACACACACACACACACACACACACACACACAGGCAGTCTCACATACATAGGAAAGCAGGATGTTTGCTCTTGTATGACTTACCTTTTTAATTCAAACACAGATGGCAGGTTCCTTCCATCTCCACAGACAGAGATCCACAAGATTGTTTTTAAAGACGGCTTGCATTTCCATCACACAGATGCTTGATGATTCCACCGGGACCAAGAGACGCTCAGGCTGCTGCATGTTTCCAGGTATTACAGCCCACGCCGGGATGAACACTCCTGAGCCATCATCTTTGTACCCGGTTGGAACATTTCCTTCGCCTAAGTTCCCAGAAGTAGAAATGCTGAGTCAAAGGGGATACGCTTTGACATTTGGACGTGAATTGAGAAATTGCCCTCAGGAAGGTCGTCCCAGTGAGCGCTCCCCCCACATCGCCCTGGGTTTGGTGGTGTGAGTAACCTGGGCAAAGCAGGCAAGTGCCCAGATTGGAGGCTCACCACGCTCCCTACCCTACCCTGGCTCCTTCTCCTCACGGGGCTGGGAGGCGTGTGCCTCCGGTCTTCCGGGGGACCCTTGGATGAAGGTGACCTTGAGATCCTGCCCTCTCGGGACCACAGCGATGAGCAGGAGCCTTCACCGCTACCGGGAGATGCTTAAGTTCAAGTTGAGCAGCAGCGACAGCCTGCGGACCTCTCTGGGGGGACGAGACGCAACCCCTCAATCAGACGGACGGAGAGAGCTTAGCCGCCAGGTCTCCCGATGTCTGGGAGAGCTTATCGGGAGGGCAGCCCTGTAGCCCCCAACATCAGCTGACAGCATGGTTGCCCGATTTAGCAAGTAAAAATACAGGATATCCTGTTAAATTTGAATTCAGATACACGACGAATAACTTTCAGTATGCCCCAAATAATTGCACTGGATGGAGAATTGGAGAAAGCGTGTGCTACTCCTTTCTTCCTAGATGCTGTGAGACGGGCTTTCCCTCTTCTCTCCCACGGTGACACGGCCACACCTCACTGTGTCCTTTATTTTATTTGACAACCTTCGCTGGCAACACCTGGGGCCATTGGGAGCAGTGAGCCCCGTGGAGAAGTCCTGGACTCTGGAGTTAGACAGCTGGATTCGAGTTCTGGCCTTTGTACCTCTGCTAGCTGTGGACTTGGAGATGAATTACCCACCTCCCCGTTCCTCAGTTTCCCTGTCTATCAATACGAGGGCAAATATGGCACCGACCTCATGAGGGGACAGTGAACGGTGAACGAACGTCGTCATCTGAACGTGGTCTGCTTTCGGCCAAATGGAAGCAGAAACGAGCACCCAGCCCTGACGACGGGGTGTTCGGAATCCCGTGAATGGTAACATCCTGTAGGAGCAGAGCTGGGGGCGCAAGAAAGGAAGGGATATTCCCACGAGGCAGGAATGGAGAGACTGAGAGTTCTGGGTTCTGACACCAGGAAGGAACCAGAAATGAGGAGGCCCCCATCCCACGTGGGACAGATGCTGGAACTGAGGTTCCCGTGGAACTGAGGTTCCCGTGGAGCTGGGGTTCTCGCTCAGGAAGAGGGTGCGGGAGCCCGATCTGCCTACTGCCCCAGGGGCGGGGAGGTGACCTCACCCTGAAACCTGGAAGCACGCACACCACTCCCACCAAGTCCTTGGTCAGAGCACCCATTTGCACCTGCTTGTTCCTCTTCCAGGAAATGGAGGGAAACTCAGGGTGATGAGGGTGGGTGGGGTCTGGTTATTTTTCTCATTTGTTTTTAATTTTTTCTGATCTTCTGCATTTCTCAGGTTGGGAAGAGTGAGAACAGGGTTTCGAAAGGCCCTCTGCTTCCCCACACCCTCTGCATGGCTGTGACCCTCTCCCAACTTCTTGGGGCGGAGCCCAGTGGCCACACCCCTACCTGTGCCCCTCTCCCCTTCCTGCTCAGCCCTTTGGGGTGTGGTCCCGCCTCATGTCCAGCAGCGAGGATCAAGGCCGGGTTGGGAGAGCACGTACAAGGGACCGGGGGCAGGCGAAGCCCAGCGTGAGGGTGGAGGGGACGGGGTGCCAGGGTGGGGGCTGGAGGGCCAGCGGTGGGGGTGGGGACGCAGAGGGAGCTGGGTTGGTCCCGAACACCCTGCCCCCGCCGGCTGCCCCTGGGGCTAATCCCTCATAATGGCCGCCCCCGTCCACAGTAAGAAGTTGTAAGAAGTTCACACCGGTTCGCCACCTGGCTCTCAGGCTTGGCTCCGCTTTCCGTCCCAGGGTCCCCCCCACCGCTCCCCCTGCACGGGGACCCCAGGCTCCTCCCGTGTCAGTGTGGGTCAGCCGTGCTGGCATGCGCGTCCCCCGGTCCGTTCACGTTCACGGCCCCACCGTCCGTAACCGTGTGCCCACGGCACCGTGCTCTGGATGGACGCGCGGGGTGTTTGCACGCTTGCCGTGGATGCTGCTGCAGGGATCCTCTCCGTGGGAGTGTGGGCGAGGGTTTTGGGGCAGAACCGCCCGGTCACGGGATGTGCAGCCTCAGCTCCACTAGGAAAGGCGGAATTGCTTCCCAAAGTGACCCACCCATTCCTTCCACGAAGATGTCTTCCCTCCTCCACGTTCCTGGGAGCACATCTGGGGATTTGGACTCGGGTGGAATTCCAGGGCAGGAAAGGGCAGGTGTTTGGGGAGCATCAGTGGGCACAGGTGGGCAGGAAGGGCAGGTAAAGAAGGGAGGGGAGGGGGTCAGGGCTTCTCGCCTCTCAGCTGTGGGCCCTGTGAGCCCCTGACCTTGCTGAACCTCACCTTTGCCATTTGCAAAGTGGAGGAACCATTCCTAACCGGCCCCTCCCTGGGGACTCAAGAGGCTTCAGATGCCCGGCTGGCCTTGGAAGTTTCTGGATGGCACAGACACGGAGGGTGCATGAGTGCCCTGCACCTGCCCAGGATGGGAGAGGGCTCTGGAGAGAGGGAGTCAGGCTTGGTTCACTAGATAAGCCAGGGGTCTGCAAATGGTAGCCCACAGCCAATTCCGGCCCGCTGCCTGCTTTTGTAAATAAAGTTTTATTGGCACGCAGCCACGCCCATTCCTCTCCGTGTTGCCACTGACGGCTTTGCTTTTCAGCCGCAGACTGGGTAATTGCAACAGAGCGGGACACACGCCACCAAGAATACTTACTATCCGGCTCCGGAGGGAACATGCTTACCAGCCGTTGAGGAAAAAGACAAAACAACTCAGATGCGTGATGGCTCAGTGCTGGTGGAGTAGCAGGCCGCTGCTGGTGCTGGCCTCAGCAGGGAAGAAAGCACACGAGCCTCTCTGCCCTCATGGAGCTCATAACCTCGTCGAGACAGAAGGACAACGAGCAAGAGAAACAAGATCTGGGACCGAAGGGATCAGGAGGACAATTTAAATGAAGTGGTCAGGGTGACCTTCCTGAAGACTTAAAAAGGTGAGGGGAAGGGCCTCATGGCTGTCTGAGCAAGGAGTGCTCCCGGGCAAAGGCCCTGGGGCAGGAGCGTACTTGGATTTTGGAGACGGAGCAGGGTAGCAGGGGGCTGGCGAGTAGTGGGAGACAGGATGGACGGTGGTGGCAGTCATTCCGGGTGTGGGGGGGACTGATGTGTTCACTCTGGGGACATGAGCAGCCACGGGGGTGTGTGTGGAGCAAGAGGCTGCAGGGTCTGGTGTAGACGCGTTAGGATCCCAGGGTGCTGTGCGGAGAAGGGCCGGGGGGTGGGTGTGAGCACTGAGACAGGGCTGGGCTCCAGGCTCCGGGGGACCGGACGGTGGCCCTGTTGAGAGGCCGTCAGCTTCTAGAAGCAGGGCTTGCTGGATTCAAACCCAGAAGTGGGAGGTAAGAGAAGAAAGGGCTCGAGGATGATGCCGGACCCGTCACCTTCATGTTTGTCTCCCTGCCTCTTCCGCATCGTCCTCCCTGGCTTCCTCCTCTGGAAGACCCTTGAGGGAAGGGGTCATCTTGTCCGTCACTGCGCCCACCGCCCCCCTGCCCACAGAGGGCCCGCGGCCAGCAGCTCTGGAATAAATGGATGAGTGAAGCGCCCGTGGCACAGTCTCTTGCTTCCTCAGGGAGTGTCATGGGGTGAGCTGTGACCCCAGATTCCTGTGTCGGAGCCCTGACCCCCAGCACCCCAGGATGGGACCATATCTGGAGATGGGGACTTTGAAGAGGTGATCAAGGTAACATGGGGTCCCCGGGGTATCCCTGATCCCGTGTGACCGGCGTCCTTACAGGAAGAGGGGATCAGGACACAGACCTGCATGGAGGACGGACCCCGTCCGCACACGAGAGAAAGCCCTCAGGGGGATCCCGTCCTGCCTGCGCCGCCATCCCAGGCGTCGGTCTCCGGGACCGGGGACTGGGCGTGTCTGCCGTGTGAGCCCTGTCTGGGGGCCTGGCCTGGAGCAGCTCCAGCAAACGCACGCGGTGGGGCTGTCACCGCACAGAGAAGCAGGGCGCGCCCTCTCGAGGGAGAGAAGCACCGAGAGGGCACAGCACAGACCGGGGCACCTGGGACATGGTGGCTGAGCTGGGGCCCGACCCCTATCTCCCGGGGCCCACACCCGTCCTGGGGACACTGGGCTGGGCCACGGACAGCAGGCATGCAGCCTCCGGGGTGATGGCAGGCTGGTGGCCCGGGAGGGACAGGACTCCAGCCATCCCTGTTCGCTCGGCTGCGACCCGGGCCTGGCCCCTTTCCAAGGTCGGGGGACCCAGCTGGGCTCACTGCGCGCTGCTCCCAGCAGCTCCCCTGCCCTGGCAGGGGCACTTCAGGCCCTGAGGCTCCTCCTGACCCCACCCCTTGGCACCGCCGTGGGTGGGCTGGGCGGGGGGCGCCGCCTTAGCACGTGGCCAGGCCCAATGCTCTTCCGCCGGCAGCTTCCTCTGGGTGCGTCTGTTTCCTGCAGTTCCCGCAGCTTAGCCGCGGGCCGGCCAATCCCATTCTCCCCTCACCATCCTCCGCTCTGCTGGGTGGGCCAGCACTCCAGTGCCCAGGCTGGGCGGGCCCTCTGTCCCCTGCAGGGTCTGTCTGGCCCCCAGACCACCCAGGACAGCACGGGTGGGGACCGAGGCCGTGGGACCTGCTGGTTTCTGGTTCTCTGCCGGCCTGACCCGGACGAGCGAGTCGCACATTCCCAGTGTGATCCGCTGGCCCGGGGCCGAGCTGCCCCATGAGGGATGAGGTAATGTCCTGCAGAGGCCACGCGGAAAGGGCAGGGCTCTCCCTGCACCCTCGGGGACTCCCACGGCCAGGGCCTTTTCCCAGAGACCCTTGGGGCAGCGATGGGGACCCTCCAGGTTGGGGTACAAGTGAAGCGGTGGCCTGTTGGGATGTGCAGTGTGGCCTGGGTAGTCAGGAACCCACAGTGGACCCTTTGCCTCCCGCAAAGGGAGCAGGCAGGGCCTGGACTGACATTCCCTGAGCTCCTCAGGCCACAGCCAGGGAGGCCACGCGTCATGGGGCCTGTGCTGGCCGGGGTTGACCTGCAGACTCGTTTTCCTGAAAGGCCAGGAGGAGTCTCCGTCAGTGACAGGGACGCCCTCGTCCTCCCACCGTCAGAGCAGGGCTGGGCGCTGGCAGGTTCCTGGATCGGGGAGAGAAGCACCCAGTCCCCTGGGGTCCCGTGCATGTGAGCAGCCACGAGTCTCAGGGGTGGTCGCATTGCCCCCAAAGGCCTGGGAGGGGAGGAGGTCGTCCCCCTTCACCCCTGGGCCAGCTGGTGGGCAGCGACTGCAAGGTGTAGGGAGGGGGAGGGGATCGGGGGCCGTGGTGTGCACAGACGAGCCGGGCCCGGTCAGGCAAGGGCATTCTGCAAAATAGCTCCTCCCCGCTCTTCAAAATGTCAAGGTCATGCAGAGACAAAATATGGCTGAAGAACTGGTCCAGACTCAGGGAAACTAGAGGGACGTGACAACTGGGTCTGAGTGGGGCCTGGCCTGGGTCCCGCACGGGCAGAAAAACAGCCAAACAGAACAGAGTTTGAACACGGGTGGTGGACTCGCTCCTAACATCGTATCGGTGCCTGGTGTCGAGAGCCTGTCCTGGGTTGTGTAAGGGGATGTGCTTGTTTTCAGAAATGCACCAAAGCGTCTGGTGGCCCAGGG
This sequence comes from Lontra canadensis, assembly GCF_010015895.1. Lineage (NCBI taxonomy): Eukaryota > Metazoa > Chordata > Mammalia > Carnivora > Mustelidae > Lontra > Lontra canadensis. The sequence continues at coordinate 8,008,386 of NW_022631060.1, forward strand.
ACCCTGTGCCTCCAATGTACTCTCAAATGATCAGGGGGAAAATGTGCGTGTACACAGGCTTGCGGGTGGACACAGGCAGAGACCACGTATGTACACATGTGTACATGCGTGGAGAGAAAGCGACAGTGCGAGCGTGGCTAGCACGAGCCCTCGGGGAGCTGGGAACAAGGGGTCTAGAGTTTGGGGAGGGGGCTCCCCTCCGTCTGGGCAACTTTTCAGCAAATGTGAAAGGATGTCAAAGTAAAAAGCCACAAAAGAAAGGAAGGAAGGAAGGAAGGAAGGAAGAAAGAAAGGATGTGGTTTCCACATGCACACTCCGCCTGTGTGACCCACCTCACCCTGTCCCCCTACCTGTCACCTGGACGCTTGGAGCTGTCACCGTCACTATCTTATCGGCTCTGCCTCTGAAATGTCCCCCCCAGGGGGACTCCTCTAGATGGGGATACCGAGCCTCCAAAGGCTCCTGCTAGCCATTGTCTGGGAGCGGTCAGACCTGCTGCACCCACACGGCCTGTGGGACAGCCTGCGGGAGGTGCGGGATGGGGACCGAGGGCCAGCAGGGGTGAGGGCCACGTCTGCAGTGGGCTCAGGCCAGGGGGTAGGGAAGGGCAGGGCCACAAGGACGAGGCAGGAGGGGAAGCTGGGGTTGGGGGTCAGGTGGGAGGAGGGTCGGAAAAACTATGTAAACTTTGGGGACAGCCAGAGATGGCTGGGATCCTGGCTGCCCTGTGGCTGAGGCACCACCCCCACAGCACATGCCCCCTCTCCCCTGCCCCATACACAGAGGGTGCCTTGTATGGGTCTATTTGAGATGGTACACGACTTCCCACGGGGGCTGAGCCGGAAAGAGAATTCTCTGGATAAAAATCTGCACGTGGGGCACCTGGGTGGCTCAGTTGGTTAAGTGTCTGACTTCGGCCCTGCATCGGGCTCCCTGCTCAGCAGGGACCCTGCTTCTCCCTCTCCTGCACCCCCCCCCGTGCTTGTGCTCTCTTTCTCTGTCAAATAAATAAAATCTTTAAAAAATACAAATAAAAATCTGCGTGTAATCCAATTCCCTTCTCCACTTAACAAAGGGGACCCTGGACCTTTGCTCTGAGCCACTTACTCTCCTATTTACAGGGGACCTTGTCAACCCCCGCCACCTCCAGGGTTGAGCGGGGCATGGTGAAATGGCGCCGGGTGGGGGAGTCGCACTCACAACAGAAGTCAGATACCCAAGCAGGGGTGGGCGTGCATTTGGGGGCTGGGGGAGGACAGTGTCCTCTGAGGCCTTCAGCAGCCCTGAGGATGGCATCACACACACCAGGGGATGAGGGTGATCGGCCAGGCCCATTTGTGGGGACTGAGGGGGTTCCCAGATGTGGGACTTTCACAGCAAAGCCCGGGAAAGTCCAGGGCTGACCCAGACAAGCTGTCACCCTACTAGAAACAGCGGGGTGCAGGGGGGAGGGCAGAAAGACAGTGATTGGCATGGAGCAGACGTGGAGTTCCAGGACAGAGAATGGGGGCCTCCCTGATGACGAGGGACCCTGGGACACTCCAGGCAGTGTTGGGGGGGTGTTAGGGGCAACGTTTCTGGAGTAACTGACATTTCTTCAGCCCCAACAGGCGTGGCCAGCCTGAATCCTCACACCTACAGTAGCAGGGGACCACTGTGAACTCCTCCTCCTTTTCAGAGAAAGGGCTGTAGCTCTGGAGAGCAGGTGTGACGTGCTTATCTATGATGGACTGGGATCTCCTCCAAGGGTGCCTGACTCGTACCCAATGTCCTGGGTCACTGCTGCTCCCACCTTCCTGTACACCCTCCTAGTGAGATCCCCAAGGGGGTCTTCTTCCCTTGGAGTTTTGCCACACAAGATGTGAGCTCCTGGGACCCCGTGGGAGAGGATCAGGCTCAAGGGACTTCCAGACAATGACAGGAGGAATTTCAGGCATGTGCTCTTTCCACAGCCCACAGGCTGGCTGGTGTCACATGGGCGGGGGTGGACAGAGGCACACGTGAAGGAAAGCCACGGCCAGAAAGGTACAGAATCATCCTGTCGGATGCAAGGATATGGTCTTCGCGGTGTCCCCCTGCCACTGCCTGGCTCCGGGAGGTCAGTGGGCACAGGCTGGGTGGAGGGGTGCAGGGCCCACTCAGGAGCCAGTTTGCCGGTGGCAGGGATGGTAGCAGGGAGCTTCCTGTCCGTTCATCCCAGAAAGACCCATGGCGGCGTGCAGAGGCCCCGGGCTGAGCCCTGAATTCAGGGGCGAGGAGGACAAAGCCCCTCGAGGAGCACACGGCTTGGTCAGGCACAAACACGCAGCTGACAAGGGAGACAGCTTCCCAGGGCTCTGTGCTCAGCTCCAGTACACCTCTGGTCACTGCAAGTCGAGGCCCTGGTGAAGGCACACCTCCCAAGTGCAGGTGTAAGCAACATGACACCCACAGCCTCTGTCCCCTTTCCTTCCTTTCCCTCAACACCTGAAGGTCAGACAGATGTGGGGAAGAGCTTCCAGCCTCCTTTTCTTCATCAGCAAAATTAAACAAAAATCTTTCTCCGTGGTAGTGCTGGGAGGATGAGAGGGACTCTGCTTAGAAGGCCCATGTGTCACCTCCTGCACACCAGGTGCCCAGGTGTGCAGCAATGGGACCAGCCTGATGCTGGAGGCGATGCTGGCAGTGATGTTAGAGGTGACGCTGGAGGTGATGGAGGCGATGCCGGAGGCGATGATGGAGGTGATGCTGGAGGCGATGCTGGAAGTGGTTAGAGGTGATACTAGAGGTGTTGGAGGCGATCTTGGAGGTGATGTTGGAGGCGATGCTGGAGGCGATGCTGGAGGCGATGCTGGAGATGATGTTGGAGGCGATGCTGGAGGCGATGTTGGAGGCGATGCTGGAGGCGATGTTGGAGGCGATGCTGGAGATGATGTTGGAGGCGATGCTGGAGGCGATGCTGGAGGCGATGCTGGAGATGATGTTGGAGGCGATGTTGGAGGCGATGCTGGAGGTGATGCCGGAGACGATGTTGGAGATGATGCTGGAGGCGATGCTGGAGGTGATGCTGGAGGCGATGCTGGAGGCGATGCTGAAGGCGATGCTGGAGGTGGTGAAGGAGGAGAAGGAGGAGGAGAATCTTTGCCCAGCACAGAGTAGGTGCTAATACCAGGTGCTCTTCTAGCTTTTTATAAAGTTCTCGTCCCTTCTTGAAGCACATGCTGCGAGATCATCAAGCTCCCGGAGGGCAGCGTCCCTGGAGGGGCCTCCCAGGCTCTGCGCACTGGGGGGCAGATCAGAGACTTGCTTTCTCCCTGGCACTGCCGCAGAGCCTCTGTGGGTCTCAGTTTCCCCACCTCTGAAGTGGGAACCATAATCAGGCCCAGCACATCCGTGCTTGACAGCCAACGAGATGATGCGGCGGGAAAAGCCCCGGGAAGCCTGCCCGACATACACGTCCCAGTAAATACCAGCTGTTCCCAGTCTCCAAGGATCCAGACCAGGAGGCCAATCCTCAATCAAACCCGAGGCACCTCCCCCAGCCGGAGAGGCTTGTGCAGGGGGGCCCTGGTCACAACCGCCTGGAGCCGGCAAGGGGCCCCTGCCTGCTCAGTGAGAGCCCAGACCCCACAGGCAGGGCCCTGCCGGCGTCCCCCGGTGAGGCAAGGGCCGAGGCCTCTCCTACCTCCCGGCTCCCTCCTCCCTGCCGGTGTGGCGGGCCAGGAGCCTCTGCTGGGCAGGCTCCGCAGAGGCTCCTGCTTCCTGCTCTGCCCCATTAGGCACAGACGCCGTCTGTCTGTCCCAGCTTCCCGGTGGCTGGAGGGTGTCTGCTCAGCTCCCCACACACAGGCTAAACCTTGTTCACAGAGGCGACCCCGTCTGGGGTCCCTCTCTGTCCGGCCTGTCTGTCTGAACTTGGAGAGCAGGCGATGTTTCCGCTGCTCCTGGCTGTTTGTTGATCTTTCCAGAGCCCACGGAGGGGCCCTGGGTGGCTCTGCCTGGAACCAGAGGGGCTGGGTGGGGGCCGCCCTCGGTCAGCCGGGGAGCCAGACCACACTCGGGCCTGCAGACGAGGCCACAGGCAGGGCAGCTCGGGGGTGACTGGGGGTGGGGCCGGGGAGGCCGGACAGCCACATGGACACATTCCTGGGGCACCTTCTCTCAGCCTCACGACCTCCTTGGCCCTTGAAGCTCCTTCTCAGAGCCAGGGGAACCGGAACGCTGCCTCCAGCAAGATCGTCCCCCCCACCGCCCACCAAGGGGAGTGCGGAAGAGCGCGGAAGCCTTGGCATGCCTGGTTCACCCCTATGGCTCTCAGGCCAGGATGCCCAGAGCTTCTGGCCACTGGCATGCCCTGGCCTGATGCCGTCGAGCTTCAGACACCAAGGAAAGCCACCCAGCGAGGGGCGGCCGGTGTCAGGCCCACAGACCCTGGGCTGCCATCTTGGAATCTGGGGCTTGTCAGCAGGGGCCCGGCAACCACAAACACGAGCCCATTGCCTTCCAGGGGCAGAGGACAACTTGGATTCCTGGCTCTGGACAGCTTCCAGTTGTCCCCATCCCAAACTGCCACCAGACTTGCTAGCCACGAGAAGAGGACACCAATCCCCCAGGCCCCGTGGGTGGCCTCAGAGACAGTGTGGGGAGGGCTGAGCGCGGGGCACTTTATTCATGCCAAGCCTGTAAGGCTCATCCCCCGAGAGCCCTGAGCTGGGCGCGGGGAGAAGGGGACTCAGCGTGCGTGATCCATGAAGAAAAATGTGCGGGGGGGGGGGGGGGTCTAGGTCACAGGGGTCGTGGTGCCAGGGATCGGGAGAGGGTCCAGCCTGGGAGGCAGAGGCCTGGCTGCCTGGGACGGACAACACCCAGACTCGAGACTCCCACGGCTGCGGGGGGCGGGGGCTCAGGCCACTGTCTGCAGAACAGAGGCCTTAATAGCCAAGCCTGGGGAGGCGCCATCCACCCGCTATCAGGTATCAGAATGGGGCCACCGCCTGAGTGCGGGGAAAGTCGTGGGAGAGCAGAGGGAGGGCAGGGAGGACCAAATCTCAGTAGAAAGAAAGGGTTGTCCTCACCTGAGCGTCCACCCCTGGGGTACATGCGGGGGCGGGCCCTCCACAGAGAGCTCTGGGGCCAGCACTCAGATACCAAGCTCTCATTTACCGACGGCGTCCTGGGTTCCCCGGGGGTTCCAGCTTGCAGATGGGACCCTGAGGCACAGGACAGCCCGGTGATCCCCCCCCAGCCTCCCCCTACGCCCCGCAAGCAGGAGCAGGGTGACCAGACCTCCAGGTCTGCCCCCAGGACTCCAGGCACCCCCTCCCTGTGTTCTCCTGCCTTCAGGCCTGAGGGTGGCCACCCGGCCCTCTGCCCTGAGTGTCCCCAAGTGAAGTTCATGGGCAGGGTGTTCGGGAGGCCCTCTGGAAGCTGTCACCCCAACCCGCGTGGCTTTGTTCTTCTGTGTTGGCAAAGGCACATGGACACCCGATGTCGAAGCTAAAACGGGCCTCCGCGTTCCCCAGGAAAGGTTGGACTGTTCCTTTTTTTCCTGTCCTTTATTCGTGCACGACCTGATATGCGGTCAGAAGGGATTGTGTTCAGGAATGGGCAACTGCCTTCCAGTGAAAGGAGAAGGCTCTGCTGCCCACCCAGGAGAAGGTGCCCTGGGGTCGGGACTGGCTGGGAACGGTGTGGTCTCCAGTGCTCCCTGTCCAACAACGAGCAAGGATCTCAGGACAGAGCAGGGAACCCCACGCAACCCCCCCAAGCAGGGCCTTGTGCCCTGCTCCTGGGGAAGCCAGCCCCGCCTGGGTGGGTGTGGGGAGGGGAGAAGGCCGGGCACTGTGGACAAGCCCTCCCCCACTCCGGCTCCGGCTCCGTTCCCACGCTGGAAAGAGGAGCACTGCGGGTGGAGGAAGGACAGTGCTGCCCATGGTGCGTGGTGGGCCGGGACTCAGCCTCGTCCAGGCTTGTCCAGGACGGCCGCCACCAAGGGGGGGTCGTCTTCGGGGTGCCCAGACCCTGGCTTGGTGCCCCCATTAACAGGAATAACCCCAGGAGGAAAGTTGTCCTCTGGCTGTGGTCACGTGGGGCAGGGTGGATGGCGGGGCACCAGGCCCCCTTGGGGAGTGGGGAGGCCACAGTGGGGTCTGGGCCACGTGGCCACGGACCATCCCACCACTCTCCAGGACTGTCAAGGGAACAAAGGGAAGAACAAAGCATACAAACATGGCTCCAGGCTTGGGAATGGAGTCCCACTGTTCATTTGTTCGTTCGTTCATTCATTCATTCATTCACTGAAGGCACAGTGAGCATGCCTGTGTGCCGGTGCCCGCTAGGGATCCCCGATCCAAAGCCCCCCACCTCCGTGAAACCCTCCGTGCTGAGGGAGCACCCAGGAGCACCAAGCTGCCTCTCTCTCCCCTAACACCGGCCCCACGTGCCTCCTTGGAGCCTGGACTCAAAGGTGTCTGGGCAGCCGTCCCCTGAGTGCGCACTCCCTGCCCCCGGCTCTGCCCTTTTGTTCCCACTCTTCAAATCCTGCTGACTGCCTCCATGTCACTGTCCCATACCCTCGGCCTGGGGCAGGCCACCATCCCCTTTGATAGGACAGGACAGAACCCCTCTCCTGATTCCTTCCAGCCTCACGTCCCTCCTCGGGGTTTCCACCCACCCTTGGCTTCACCAAGTCAGAGACCAGCTCCGTGCTCTGGACCAGACCTTCCATATAACAGACCCCTCTTTCTTCTGCCCGGTCATGAGGACCCACTTGTGGGCCCAAGCATGTAGAAATCAACTCCTGAGAGATGACAGACTCGACTGTGACGGTTTAAGAAGACACATGAGGAAACATCTTCATGACATTGGACTAGGCAATGATTTCTTCAATAGGATGCAAGAAAGTGCCCACCATAAAAGGAAACACTTTTAAATTAAGCTTTATGAAGATTATTAAGAAATTCTACTCATCACATGACACCAATAAGGAAGTGAAAACGTAACTCACAGGGCAGGAGAAGCTCATTGCCGTACAAGAGTTTGACAACTATTCATACCCGCAATATACAAAGAGCTCCTTCAAATCAATGACAAGTAAGGAAACATGGGCAGCAGGCTCGATGCACACTTTATAATGCGGGTATCCAAACCGCCACCATGTGTGTGAAAAGCGTTCGATCTCATCAGTCGTTAGGGAAGTTCAATTCAAAACCACAGCCAGACACTGCGTACGCTCGTCAGAATGACTAAAACGAGAATGAATGTAAAGACAGATACTGCTGAGTGTGGGAGATGAAATGAAGGCTCTAGAACACTCACATGGGGCCGATGGGGCGGGGGTGTACACGGGGGCTGCTTTGAGATGCTGTCCTGTGGAATTTGCTAAAGCGAAGTCCAGAATAACCCCCGGGGCCAATGGTTCAAACCCTGCATGTCCACCCTGCGTAACCACTCCCCTGTGCTCGTAGAAAGGCACACACACACGGCCGTTAGTGGCTGCACCACTCCCAGTAATCCCACCTGGGAAGGACCCAGATGGCCACAGGAAAGGAATGAACACATAACCTGTGGCATATCTGCCCAATTGAATACCATGTGGCCACGAGAACAGACGACCCACGGGTCCGCATGGCAGTGCGGACGGCTCCTGTGTGCGTAACGCCGAGTGGGAGATGAAAAGCCAGGGAGGCGGTCCGTGCTGGGGCAGACAGGTGCTTCGAACGGGTGGTGGAGCTCCTCAGGATGTTTCGTTTCTTCGTCTGGGAACGAGCTGGGTCCTGGGGATTAGCTGGCCAAAGCTCAGTGAGCGGGGCGCTCAGGCCTGGCCGCTTTCCCGTAAGTCTGGGTTACCCCGCCGACAGATGCCTCCCTGGCTATCCATCCAGCTCACGCGCAGCTCTGCCAGGACGCCCCAGAGCCCAAATCTCCAAATCATCTCCAACACACAGTACTCTCTCTCCGGCAACCCCACACAGCCACGGCAGCTCACAGAACACTCCTGGGGCTTTTGCTGACGTTGGCATCTGGAGCCGACTTAGAACCGTAATCTGTCAACAGGCGTACATCTGTGGGAGGACACTGTCATTGACCTGAACGAGTAACACCGAGGTTAGGTGACAAAGGCAGGCTGTTGGAACTTTCCTCCTTTGCTAAGAATGGGAGCTAGGTCTCTGCTGAAGGGGATCATTTGGAATCTTGGGGGAATATTTCCTCAATTCTCTCTGCTGGGCACAGTGGAGTAGCTTCAGAATGTTACCCTCTTGGGTTTAACCCAAATTCCCATGTTCTCTAGCACTTTCTTAAGTCCGGACATCCAACAAAGCCATCGGTCAATGTTTGCCAATGTCCATGGTGTAAATTCCCACCCTGAGGGCCAATGGCAAGCTACGAAAGGGACGTCAGTGAGCACATGGTGGGGAAGAGACATGCGGTAGCTTGTCTTTTCTCAAAGGGACACAGTAGACCACAGGGCCTCGGAGCATAAATAATAGTCAAATAATCAGGGAGTGATGAGTTTTGAGGACTTCGACATTTACTTTAGATCTGATTTATGCAACAGTAAGTTTGTATAATCTGATTTTCAATAACGGCCACAGTTAACAGCCAGTTCTGAAAATTCCTGGGAACTCAGTAAGCAGCTCCCGGGAGCTGGTCCGAGCCCACCGCAGCGGGTGGGGCTGACCCTCTCCTCTCCCTGTTTCTCTGTCCAAACCTCTTCTCCCTCCTTCAATCCCATCCACTGGGGCAGATGCTGGGGGATGTGGCACCTGTCCCCCAGCTGGTGAGCTGCTGGAGTCGTGACTATGGCAGCCCACTTTCCTAAGGAGGAGATGGGCCATGGGGCAGGTGCTCACTGGAGACACAAGGAACCAAGGCAGGAGCCAGGGTGAGGCTGGGCCTGGCTTCTTGTCTCCTGACTTCAAGGCCTGAGAGCCTTTCTCACCAGCACCAGCTTCATCCAGGAGAAAATAGGTTGATGTTGGTGACATCTCTCCTGTCTGTCTAAACTGTCCTATGGCCCCAGTCCCCAGGGATCCTTCTCTCCTTTCTGTCCCTCTTCAGCATGGGCCACAAGCCCTTCTTTCCCGCTGAGTCTAGGGGTGGTGGAAAGAGGGGACCCACTGGACCCCGTCAGCCACATGCCTCCCATAACTTGTAGGAACTGGACAGTGACACGCCTGTGGTCGGAAGGAACAGAATCAGGGGTCAGTTCTGGGAGCCAAGGGCGGAGGCCGGGACGTGGGCTGGTATGAAGGTGAAGGGCAGCAGGGTCAGACAATGAGAGGAGGCGGGGGAGGAGGGTGAGGGGACACAGGGAGGGGGGGTACTGGGAGTTGGCAGGGGGTAAGGGGATGACAGGGGACAGAAAGGGGAGCGTGGTATCTGCAGTGGGTCAGACAGGTAACCCAGAACCGGGACCGGACAGCAAAGGGGGTGGCCCCTATCCAGGGTACACCCATGGCCTATGGCCAACCAAGGGTCCCAAGGGTCTCCAGGGTCTCATTATAGACCAAAATCCCCAGAGAGGGGTGGGGCATCAGGTTCTCGGGATCTCTGGGGTAGATGGAGAGCCAGAAAATGAGCTCTGTGGGGGCAGAATTTATTCACATCAACCAAGCGGCTCCGAACCCCCATTCAAAGGCCTGGCTCCTGCCTGGGGAACAAGATCCCAGGCTCTCACCCCTTCCCTCCTGCCCCCTCCACCCCCTTCTGTGCTGGGGGCCAAGCCGCCCTCAGAGGAGGGCAGGAGAGCAAGGTGCGGTGTCTGCTTGAGACAAAGAGGGAGATGGCCCAGCAGGTTCCTCTGGAGACACCCGTGGAGAAAACAGGGCATGGGGCTTTGGTGGGAGGAGGGTCCCGGGTGGGGGGTAGGGAGGGCACTCAGGAAGCGGAGGGTGAGCTGTATGGACCCTCAGTGACTCTCGGGGCAGCAAAGGATGCTGGGAATATCCTGAGCCGCCCATCACCGAAGGAGGCCCGGCCGGGGCACGCAGCGGAATCCCGTCTCCCAGCCCATCTGGGCCGAGCTGGCGAAGACACGGGCACAGGCTCACGAGCACCCTGCTCCCCCCCGGGGTCCCGAGAGGGGCCGGAACAGGGCCATCGCAGAGCTGTGAGAGGCTGCCGGGAGATGCCGGGGGGCCCCGTCGCCTAGCGACGGGCTTTGCGCAGCCCTGGCGGGCCCCTTGCTCTGGGCGCTGCCCACTCCTGACTCTGGCTACGAGCACTTTCAGTACCGTTCTGCATGAATAAGCACCAGGCCTCCTGCCAATTGTCTCCCTCTTAAAAGGCAGCCCCAGCGAAAGGCCTTTTCAAGAGGGATCGCACAGTGCCACCCAGGCTGGGCGGGCATTGTTGGGGGGCCGGGGTCCCGGCTTGGCGGCCGGGGTCAGGGGGCCACACAAAGCTTCTCGATGGTGGCTTCATGGGCTCGGCTGCGGCAGCCCGGTTTATTAATCAGCAAAACTCACGCCACCATCCCCAGAAGGGAGATGGAGTGAAAAGGATGTCTTCTGAGGAGCGGCCTTTGAAGGCACAGTCCTGGCTCCTTATTAAACTGAGTTTAAAGGGCTATGAAAACCCACAGGCAGCCAGGCATACCCAGAAGACCCTGGGGCGGGGTGGGGGCCGGGGTTTGGATACACCCCCGGCCACAGCGGGGTGGCTGGGCAGGTGCCCCTGGCTGGTGGGAGGACATGAGTCTTAGGGACACAGAGAGCGGTCCGGTCTGTCTTGGGTTTACATTTATGTAACACCCCCCCCCACCCGCCTATCACACACAGCTTGGTCCCAGTGGAATGACACGGGACACGGACTGTCCCCGCTCAGCAGGTGGACATCAGGAAGAGAAGACGGGCGGGAGCTTCAGGTCTGGGCAGGGATGCTGAAGCGGGCCCAAGCCTCCGGGCCACAGAGGCCCAAGTCTGGCTCCCCCGGAGTACTGAGCCCCTCTCAGGCTCTCCCAGAGTGGACGGCTGTCCCCAAGGACCCCTCAGCAGCGGCAGAGGCCACGGCTTGTGTCCCAAGGAGGCAAGTGGGGGAAAGAGGCGACTCATCTACACCAAGGGGCTCCCAGCCCCCCTGGTGGCAGCTTGCCCGCAAACGCCGTCTCTGCCCACATCCCAAAGTGTTCGCAGGTGATACCGGGGACTTGCACTCCGGGATGGAGGGTGGTGTCTGGAGTTGGTTCTGCCTCTCTCTCTCCGCTTCCAGAGTTGTTTGTAATTCTCCACCATGACCCTTTAAAGGCCTTCGAATGACAGGTTCCCACAAAGTTACACCTTGTCAATCCCACGGCCCCCCGTGCCTGTGTCCGCACAGAGCCTGGTACCAGAAGGTTCAGAGCGACCTGGTTCTCCGCGGCCCGTCCGCGGACAGAACAGGCATATCCATGGGACAGAGCGCTACTCGGCGGCCAAAGAGGACAGGCCTCAGGTCCGCGTACCAGCTCCGAGGACCCCGGGAAGCGTCGTGCTGGGGAAGGAAGCAAATATCCCTCACGGCTGCGGTTCCACAAAGTTCAAGAACAGACCAGGCTCATCTACGGCGGCCGATGGGCTGACTCGGGAGCACAGGGGACTGAGGCTGCAGGAAGCATTCTCTGCCCTGAGCGCACCAGAGAGAGGCCAGGCGGCTGACACCTAACAGCTCAACGTTCCCCTGCATGGAAACTGTGCCTGAATTAAAAAAAAATCAGTTCTGATGGGAAGTTCGGTGGGGGGTGCGAGGGAGGCAGGGGGCAGACCTCCTGATGACGACCCCTGCCCGGGGCTCCAGGAGAAACTAAGGTCCCCACCACCTGCTGTGTGACCCTGGGTAGGTTACCCACCCTCTCTGTGCCTCTTTTCCACATCTGTAAAATGGAGTCACACTGGAGCCCAGACCTGGGCCCGGGCGCACACAGAATGTGTCCTGTAACCCTTCAACTGCTTCTGCCAGCCTCTCCGCGGGCCCCGTGTGGGCATCGCCCCACAGTGAGCCAGAGCTTGTCTGGTTTCAGCCTCCTCCGTGTTCCGTCTCTGCTCCACAAGGTCCCCCAAGGCCCGCCGCCACCCAGAGGGATCCAGGGAGGGCCGGGTTCTATGATGCCTGCCTCCACAGAGGCCTGTGGTCCATGCCAACCTTGTCCCTTTAGAGTTCATCCGTGCCCAGACTCAGATGTCCCTAGTGGTGACAGGGACGTGGTATCCGTGGCCTGGAGAGCAACTGGTCCCAGGATGGTGATGGAAATCCCGAAAGATGGTGGTGGTCTGGGCCCCAAGCACCAAGGAGCTGTCTGGTGGCCTCCTGGAGGAAGGGAGCAGGCAAAGCTGAGGGAGCCCTGGGCTGTGTGGAAGGAGGCGTCAGAATCACAGTGTGGGGGCTCTCTGACCCCCATCATCACGGAGTATCTAGGACCAGGTCCCAGAGTCACAGTGGTATTCCTGTGAGGACCCTGTCAGCTGCTAAGGGGCAAGGTGGCTTAAATGGTGGGAAACCTAAAATTCTAGGGCTCCAGAAGGGAGTGGGTGGGCTTGCCATGGTGCGCAATCTGGTCTGAAGCCCGGAGTGCCCTCAAGGGGAGGAATGGTGAGGTGCAGAAGCAGGAAGTGGATGAGGATCCCAGAGACAGAAAACACCGTGCAAAGGCCCTGGGGTAGCCTAGGACACAGCTCACTGGAGGCTCTGAAAGCAGACAGGGGGCTGGAGAGCTCCACAGACAGAGTGTGGCCTTTCAGGGGGGCTGTGGGGGGGTGGCTAGGGAACAAGTGGCTGCAGGGCGGCCTGGCTGGGATCCCCCAAACTGCCTGCCCCAGCTGCCTTGTGCTCCTACCCAGGCCTCTCCCCCGGCCTGCAGCCTGAGCCGTGGGGAAGGAGAGACTCTGGCAGGCCATCCACAGCCTCTGCCCTTCTCTGGGCCTGGGAAAGGAGGCTGCTTCTGCTCCCATCCCCCAGAGGGCCTCGAGGGCCACGAGCCTGGCGGAGGAAAGCTGTGGGAAAGAGCACAGTCCCCCGGGGCTCTGACTTGATCCTGGCGGCTCCTTGCACCAGACAGAGATCCCGCGCCCACACTGAGCAGCCCCTGGGACAGGGTCGGAGCAGGATCTTGCCACCTCCCTCCCAGAACCCCTCTGCAGGGGGCAGTGGCAAAGCAGGGTGGGGCGCGGGCTCCCTTGCAGGCCAGGAGACGGAGGGGACAAGGGAAGGTTCAGGCCCAGGCCCGTTGACTGCGAAACGGGGTGTCCTCCGTGCGAGTCCCGTAAGGCACGGTCACAGGCAGCCTTGGGAAGTCCAGGATGGGCCTGGCTCACGGTTCAGTCCCCAGTCACGCACTTGCTGCATCCTCTGATGCCTGCTGGTCCCTCCCCTGGACTGGAAGCTCCAAGCGGGCAGGGACGTTTGTCTTTTTGACAGGCAGGAAGAAAGACGGGGGGTCATCTGAGGGGTCATCTGTCCCTCACGCACAAGCGGGCGGGAGCCAAGGTCAGCCGGCCGCATCTGGACAAGGCAGACAAAGTCGCGTGGGAGTGTGGGGGAGGCTGGGGGCCCTCGCTCCCCCACTGCTGACCCCTGCCTCCTAGAGCCATGCTCCCCACCCCCACCACGGCAGAGAATAGGGCTCCAGGGGACCCAGGCAGAACCTTGACTGGTGCCTTAGCGACAGAACCACCCAGAGCAGGCTGGGTCCTGTGGATGGACCGTGGGATGGAGGGAGCCAGAAACCCCCGTGCCCCTCCTGAACCCCCTTCTAATACCCCTTACAGTGGGGCGGCTAGCCTTGCTGGCTCCTAATGTCCTCTGCGACGCTGCTCCGGGGCCCTGGGTCCTTCCTCCTGCCCTGTCCCCACCCAGCAGGGCTCTAACCTGGCCCCAAGGCTCGGCAGGCATCTCTTTTGCCCCTGGAAAGCCCAAAACAAGGAGCCCAACAAACTCATTCTTAAAAGCCAAAGGTGTCCAGGAACAAAAGAATGACCCTCAAGAGCATCTTTCCAGAAACCTGCTGGAGCCCCGTCCCCCACACAGTCTGCAGAGCAACGTCAGGGGTCCGGACCAGCGGGATGCCCCTTCCTCCTCTTCCTCCTTGAGGCCGACTTCGGCTCCCAGGGCCCTCCGGGGGCTCTGTTACAGCAGAGGATGCCGAGGCCGGACCAACGCCTCCTCTGCCAAGGGCTCCGTGCGGGTCCCCACAGCCCGAGGAGGACAGGGTATGCACCTATGTGCAGGCGGTGGCCAGCAGGCTGGAGCACGGGGGAGAGGGGACCCTGCCCGGGGAAGTGAGCGGGGCTGGAGAGGGATGGGGACTCTGCCTGAGGAGAGAGGGAGGAGGCAGTGATGAGTCTTCTCAAGACAGCCAACCTGCCACCCAAGTGTTTTGACTAGGGTGACGAACGCCCACCCCCTGGGTAAGACCCACAGCCAGCTGTGACTCGGCCCGTCCCTGAGCCCGGCTACACAGCCTCCCCTTCCCTCATTTCCACACTAATTTATTGAGCGCCTTTTGTATGCCAGGTTGCAGGAGTGTGGTGGTGACTGACACAGATGTGGTCCCTTCCCGGAAGGAGTTGAGTCTGGGGGAGGAGAAATACACTAATGCGATAGTAAGGACAAAAGGCAGATCCGTAGAAGATGTCCAGGGAGAGGGGCACTCAGTGTTAGAAAGGCTGGAGTCGGTAAGTCTGTCTGGTGGGGAGGCGAGGGAAGACCTTTCCCAAGGATGTGGCCCTGGAACTTAGAGTTGGAGCTGGAGGAGTAGCAAATGGCAGAGACAGTCTGGGCAAAGGCCATGTAGTAGGGCAGAATGTGGTTCCTTCCAGAAACTACCAGAAGGGCCAGTGTTATTGGGGAGGGAGGGGTGCAGCCACTCAGGGAGAGAGAGGCCTTGATGACGCCGTGTTCCCAGCTTAAGAGCAGTGGAAGCCCTTGCTGGGGGTGAAGCACAGGCTGACCACAGGTCGCACTTCATGGCTCAGGGACATCCTTCCGACCCCGGACTGACCCGTCCACTGGGGTGGTGGTGGCTGCAGATGACCCTTGGCCATTTTGATGTGGCTGCCTCGGAATGTCTCCTCAGGATGCCCTCTCAGGAACCCTCCTCAGGATCCCCTTTCAGTATCTCGTCTCATGATCTCCCCTTAGGATCCTCCCCCAGGATCTCCCCTCAGGATCCCTCCTCTGATGTTTCCTCAGGATCCCTCCTCAGAATATCAGCCACGTCCGGCTGGCTTGACCCAGCATCCCCGTTACCAGGCCTGGCTTGAAACAACTTATGAGCAAGGGGAGCCACAAGCACACAGCAAAGATGGCGGGTGGAGAGGCCGAGGGGCCCACGGAGCTGGGGGAAGCCCAGAGTTCCCGGCTCTGAGGCGGGATGGCCAGGGAGGGCCTGCAAAGCCCCCCGAGGCACATGCTGTGTGAGGCAGTCAGGAAAGCATGAGGAGGCGGCAGGTAGACGACAGCAACACCAAGCGGGTGTGCGGGTGGCTGTGAGGAGGCCATCAGAGAAGCTGTGCCAGCACGGTGAGGGGCCAGGGGCAGGCAGGCTCTGGGCTGTTGGGACCGGGGAGGACACTTGGCACCGCAAGGGCCATGCCAGTCAGCCATCACCGCCTGCCCTTCACGTGCCCACGGCAGGCCCAGCCGGCCGTGCCAAGCTGTGCTTGGGTACCACGCTTAGATGTTTAAATTAGGGGGTAAGAGTGTTCTCCCTTCTCCCTCCCACTGGCCTGCATTCCTGAGGCTGGGCCTGGGGTTTGGTTACCAGGCAGCCGCGGCCCTGGAGGGCACCCACCCCGCGAGCTGGCATGAGTCTGAAGCTGCTGACGGGTCCTTTTCTTCAGCAGCAATTAAACAAGTTCCAACTGGTGACTTTGGTTAGCAGCGAGATATGGAAAGTATTCGCGGCCACGGACTGCTCTGGGGCATGAGTGTGGGCACGTGGGCGTGCGTGAGCATGCGTCCGAGTGTGCGTGGGGTGTCCCTCCGCACCCGTGAGTCTGCCCATGCACCTGCGAGTGTTAGTCACGGGCATCCTGGGCACGTGTGATGTTTGCGTGGCGCATCCTGGCCCTAGGGCTGGGGGCCGGGCCTGTCACAGGGGTCTCTGTGCACCCCGGGAACGTATGTATGTGCATGTGTCCCACACGGGCCTGTCTGTGTGTCTGTGTGTCTGTGCATGGTGTGGGGGCCCGGAGGGTCTGCACGCCTGCACCTGGGCCGACACGAACACCTATGTGTGTTTCCATCCGGTTCCGTGGTTTTGTTGGAGGGGCCGGTCTGGTTTTACAAAAGCCCCCGCGTAGAACACAGCACCCAGCACACAGGAGATGCAAGAGATGTTGGGATGCAGACAAACGGGGGTGTGTTGGTCAGGGTTTCCGGAGAAACTGCACCAATAGGATACATACATACATACGGAAAGATTCATCATGAGGAATTGACTCCTGGGATGATGGAGACTGTAAGTCCCAAGATCTGTGGGCAGCAAGATGGAGAACCAGCAGAACCCATGCTTTAGTTCCAGGCTTGGGGTCCAGAGCTCAAGAACCAGGAGAGCCAATGGTAGCGTGCCCGTCCAAAGACTGACAGGGGAGGCTTGAGACCCAAGAAGGGCCAATGCTTCAATGCGAGGCCAAAGGCAGGAAAAAAACATGTCCCAGCTCAAGGGCAGTCAGGCAAGAGGAATTCTCTCTTACTCAGAGAAGGTCTGTCTTTTGTGCTAGGAGTTCCTTCAACTGATTGGATGAGGCCCATCTATCCTGAGGAGGGCAATCTGCTTTATTCAGTTTACGGAGTCAGACAGTAATCTCATCCAGAAAAGACTTCACAGACACCCCCAGAATCACGTTCAATCAGATGTTTAGGGGCCCCATGCCCCATTCAAGTTGATGCAAAAAATTAACCATCCCAGGTGGTAACTAGACGGATGGATGGGGTATGTGGGTTGACGCGTGTGTGGGTGGGGGCCTTGTGGATGGGTGAGTGGGGGATGGGAGATCAGTAGGTGGATGGCGGCTGCGCCGGTGAGTGGATGGATGGGGGAAATGCATGAGGGGCTGAGTCAGACACCGTTGCCGGCAGACCTTGCCCAGTGGGCTCCCTGAGGCAGTGGAGAGATGGCAGGAAGGACAGGTCTGAGAACCGTGAGGGGAACTTGCCCTGCTAGGATTCTGTGAGAGAACCTAAAGCCTGAGAACATTTTAGATACCTGTGACAGGTGGCCACCTCCCACCCTATCCCTGGGCTCTGCTCGGCGGAACCCCTGAGCCCCACTATGCTCCCTGCAGCCCCTCCATTAGCTGAACCCCCTTCACCTCCGGCCCTTTGCACGTGCTGTGCCTCAGCCAGGTGCCCTCTTTCCCTTCCACTGAACCCCCTTTCCCACGGCTACGTCCACATGACCTTCAGCATTTAGCTTAAACACCACACGCTGGGAAGCCTTCATGACCCCTGCTCCTCCGTCGGGGGAGGGCGCCCAGCTAGGCACTGCCCCCATGCCCTGTGCCTCCCCTAGGCCTGGTAGACGTGCTCTCGGCCTGTCTGGTACCTTCTGTGTCTGGTGCTCAGATGTCGCCTCAAACCTGCTGGCTCATAACCTTTGGGTGTTGGAGGCACATGCTTGAGGTAGAAGATGTGAGGAATGTGGCTGGACCGGCAGCCTCCTTCTCTCCACCCTACATTCTCGCAACCACCCACCCCTGCCATTTTTATTGTGCTAAAACCGACATCGCTGATAGCTATTATTTTAGCCATTCATAAACACACAGTTCAGCGGCACAAAGACATTCACGATGTTGTGTAATTGTCACCACTACCAAACCGATACCTTCCTCTCTCCCCCAACAGAAAGTCTGTTCCCATAAAATAATTGTCTCTTTCTCCCCACGTTCCCAGCTGCTGGGGACCCTTGGTATGCTTTCTGTCTACAATTTACCGATTCTGGGACCTTGTATAAATGAGATTGGACACTATTTGTCCCCTTAAGACTGGCTTCTTTCACGTCGCATAATGTTACCTGTCAGCTGGGGGCTTCCAGAAGCTGAGGATGCCTCCCTTGTGTCCTCGAGGGCCCATCCCTGTCTGTCCTTCCCACCACCTCCCTCTCTATCAGGGCACCTTAAGCGGGGTCTCCCAAGGACCTGGGAACTCTTCCTGCTACATATACTAGTTGAGTGTGTTGTGAAAGCAGAATGTCAAATCCGTGGGGAACACGGAACAACCTAACAAAGGGGGCTGGGATCCTACGTCCTGGTCTCAGTGCTGATTCCAGAAGAAATTCCCTAGAGTCTGTGCCTGGAACACTGACCCACATCATTGCTGGGCTTGACTACTTCAGCCAGAGCCTCCTCAAACGTCAGCTGGGACAGGCCTTCCTTCTCCCCCACCTCCAAGACGGTACCACACCCATCCCCAAACTGGCTCCATCCCTGCCTGGCTTTGCCCCTCCCTGCTGGCTGAGCTAATACTAGACACCTGTCATTGGCTAATGTTCTCTGGCTTCCGAATTCCCTTGGCGCTGAATCCCCGGCTCCTGGCACAGTGAGCCATTGGATAAGTGAGTGAGTACGTGGACACACGAACAATTGTGAAACAGAGAACCACACGAGAGCTGGAAGACCTGTCCCTGTAGGTCCCCAGGACCACCTGTCTGTGGATACGAATGAGGCCACAGGTGTGTGTGGCTGGTCCTCAGCCCCAGCCCTCCCACATTAGCCAAAGACTAGCAGGCATCTAAGTTCAAGACACTTGATAGCACACAAACTCCTTTATATTAAGAAAAACTACTAAGTGGAGTCCAGAGACCCTGAGAAAATATAGCGGTGCCTAAAACGTAAGACTCGCGTCTTCTTCATATATAAAAAGCGCTTATAAATCATTAAGATGAACAATGAACTTAATCATTGGATGAAAGACAAATAGGAACTTCATAAGTGATATGCAAATGGCCAATAATCTATAAAAATGTGTTCATTCTCCCTAGGAACCAAAGAAACAGTGATTGAATCAGCCCGATGCCGTTTGCAGCCATCACAGACAAGAGTGTCATTCTTCAGGGTCACTGGGAGTTCTCCTACAACGCTGCTGGGAGTGCGATTGCTAGCAGCTTTCTGAGGAACCCCTTGGCGATCTGTAGCTGGGCTGGCAGTCCCTCCTCTAGGAACCCACCCCGAGAAACCCTCACACACAGGTCAAAGCCTTACGCCCGAGGACAGACATCGCAGCATTACCTGTAATGCCTGAAAGCTAGAGGCAGCAAGGAGTACTTTGTTAAGCAATCTGCCCAACAAAATATTATTCAGCCATTCAAAATCATGTTTCCAGAGACTGCTTAACACCGCGGGGAAATAATCCTGATCCATTAAGGAAGAAAAGCAGGAGATGGAACCGGGGGCCTAATCCAATACCAAGTGTGCAAAATGAGTGAGTGTGCGTGTGCTTAACAAGCAGGCTGGCTGGAGTGTGCCAGCGCGCAGACAGCTGTGACACTGAGTCCGGATACCTCGTGTGTTTTCTTGCTGGGTTTTCTGGAGTTTTCTATGGGGATCACAAGTTAACAACGAACGGTGTGCTTTTAGGATCTTTCCAAAGGCTGTTTAACCCACCTAGGACTCGGTTAACAACACGTATCCGGGGAAACAAGCATTATGTCCATCAGGTCCGTGGACCAGTGACGGACTGATAAACAGGGTTTATCTCTCCAGGCTAACAGATCATCTCAAGGTTCTTGACTCTGCATTTACGCACTTGCAACATTTCCTACGCTGCAATGTGCTACTTTTATAATCAGTTAAAGTTGTTCTTTGAGATGAAGATGGGGGCACTTGCGGACCTCGTGAATAACCCTGAGTGCACCCTCCAGGAGTTCTTAGTCTTGCTCAAAAATACAGCAGTGCGTCCCATCGGGGTCAACATGCAAAATCTAAGCCAGAAGTGCCCCCTCCACGAATTTACGGTGTGGAATTCTTTGCATAAACGCAGAGGGGTGTGCGTGTCGCCCCGGTAGCGTGCACGGGGGTGTTCGCGATGGGAAAACTGCGTCGTCAGCAGAATTACGATACAGCTCCGCCATGGGTGGTGGGGGTGATGACAAGGACGCGGGACCCGTTGTGGGTTCATCCACACGCAGAGACGCCCTTGCCGTGCGGATACGCAGGGAGACAGGTTACGGGATAGCACGTCCAGGACAATCCCGTGTGTAAACGCCTGTGACCGTCCGCAGGCGTGTCTAGGCACGGATGACTGGAACGGCGGGCGGGAAGGCAAGATTCTTTAAGCACATTTCCAGGAGGGTGGCATTTTAAGGTCTTTTTTCTTTTTCTGCGGCATTTTGCAAAGTGCTCTGGTCACTTTCCTATGACGTGATAAAGCTACATTAAGAAGTTAATCTGTGAGCAAATGGAAACAACGATCCAATCAAACTTAGATGCAACAGAATAATTCGGAGCTACTTTTAAGGGGAGCAGGTGGGAGATGGAGACAGGGAGCCCCTAGCCCACCCGGGCAGTGACGTCAGCCCAGCCAGGCCCATCCCATCAGTGGGCCCAGTGGGGACCCGAGGCTCCTTGAAGTGACACCCTGGAGGTCCAGCGACGGGGTGTGACTTGTCCAAAGTCAGACCTGGGTCCATGCCCAGCTGGAACCCGGCGTACCCTCAACCTTACAGCGCCCTCCTGGCCCAGCACCTTTATGGGCTTACCTGGGCTCTGAGGCCTTGGAGGTGACGTCATCAGTTCACACCTGGATGCAGGAAAGCTGTGCTTTTTAAAAACCCTCAGTAATTCAGGCTTCTTCAGACTACGCACCTGGTTCCCCTCACGTCCTCCTGACCAAGAGGAAGGGGTCAACCCCGGGGGTCTCAAGGAAACCTGGCACTTAATACATGCTCATGAAATACTGAGGCAGAGCAAGCCTCCTGTCTGCATGAGGCCAGGGCACTGGGCGCTGGCGGCTTCACTGTCTCACTCGGGCTTGACTCTAGGCGACGGCTCCCTGCACGCCGGGCACTCTCCTCCCTTCCCCCTCTGTCTTTCTGTCTTTCTCAGTATCTCTGCGTCTGTCTGTCTCTCTCGCACACACACAATCTTCGGCAGGGAGGTCAGAAGGACAGACCCTTGAGTCTCCCTCCTGCATTCAGATTCCGGATGGTTCTGTAGCGGCATGGGTTTTGGCACATCGTGTAAGACATCCTCTCGTTTGAAAAGCCATCTGGTGATGACGGGGCCTGCCTGTGCGCGGGCTCCTGCAAAGGGAACCAGAAGGTACAGTCTGAGTCTGTCTACGCTGCATCGCAGGGCCTGGGAGCGCCTGGCGTGGGCTAAGTGCGTTGCCCATATTTGCTGAGTGCACGGTCAACAAATGAAGGAAGCGGGCCTCCGGCCCTTTGGTGAGCGCACGGCCATGGCCATTCCCGGGGACCAGGACCTTCCCTTCGTGCCTGCGGCCCACACTCTCGGGCAGGCCTCCTCTGACACCCCTGGGTGCCCGGGCCCCCGGGAGGCCTGCGGAGCTGCTGAGGAAGAGGAAATCTGAGGCCCCCACATCCCACCCCAGGACCAGCTGGCCTTTGCGGATTCCAGAACATTCTGCAGCGGCCAGCAGGCCACGGGGCCAGGAAGCGGAAGGTGCAGAAATAGAAACACATAGTCAGGCAGTGGCTCCTTTCGCCCTGGAGGAAAGGAAGCGGGGGGCTAGAGGCCAAGGGAGGAAGCTTGGGGAGCAAAGGGGAGGCCGCGAGAGGAAGCCATGGAGTGCAGAGCCCCTGCCCTCAAGGCCCCCAGCCCTTGCCCACTCCCGCAACTTGTGGCCACTCCCAGGGATGCCCCCGTTTTCCTGACAAAAATCCAGAATGAGGAGCTCTAATTCACTCTGAGTGCAACCCTGCATGACCGCCAAGGGCCTGGGGCTTCCAGTCTGGCCCACAGCCTGTGGTTTCCAGGTAGCATGGCTCCCCCGGGGCCTTAGAAGGGTGTCCCCAACTTTAAACTTGGGGTAGCTTCCCCCAACAGTCCCATCCCTACCAGTGCCCCCGAACTTCCTGTTTTCACAGGAAACAGGAAGATGGGGGGTCCATGCCCCTGCCCCCACCCAAGAGCCTAACCATGAAATCCCACCACAAAGCGTCTGGAGCCGCGGGCCAGGGACGGCTTTCTTCCAGGCCCGGGCTCCACCTTCCCTTCTGCACCGCATCTGCGGGTGCCCAGGCTGGCCCCCAAGGTCCTGCGGGGCTCCCAGGAGTGAGGGGGTGCATGCCCAGCGTGTGACCCCAGGAGATCCCTTCCCTGCAGTGGCCTCCAGGGGGTCTCTAGGTGCTGGGGCCCCAGAAAAGTCATGACTATCACCGGCCAGTGTGGGGAGAAGCAGAATCTGGACGGGTTCCTGTTGGCCCCTCCAAGGGCTCTAGCCAAAGCTTCTGACCCAGCAGGAAGGACGCTGAATTCGGGAATTCTGGCCAACATGAAGATCAGCACCCCTGGTCTGCTGTGCAGCTTTGGACAAGTGAAGCAACCTCTCTGAACCTCAGTTTCTTAATCCGCAGGAGGTGTGGGTGTGTCTGGCCATCTCAGAGGCGGGGACCAGACTTTAGCTCTTGGCGGGAGGCGGAGGTGTGGAGGCGCTGAACGGCAGGGTATACTCCGTTCCAGACACTGACGTAGCTTCCGGTGCCCCCTCCGTGCAGTTCGCCCCTCCTCTGCAGCCCCACAGTGGCCTCTGAGACTCCACTACGGTCGCTGGGATGGAGCCCCCCATCTGTGCTTCCTCACAGATAGTTCCAACGACAATGTCACAGACTTTGCTCCCGACCAGCCTGCTAGCCTGCCACCCCTTGTCCCCACCAGACTGAGGGGCTGAGCCAGTAAGGGAGCTGTGTTCTGAGCTTACCCACAGCCGGGCCACGGGGACCCCACCCACTGGCCACGTGACCACACACTGGGGGCCTGTGTTGAGGCAGAGACCTAAGGTCTGGGCGCAGCAGGGCTCTCCCCTCACGCCAGGTGGCCTGGGGGATGTCCCCGTCTCTCGCAGTCCCCAGCGGCTCCTGCACCACGCAGAGCAAAGGTCCAGATCCCTCAGGCCACACAGGGGCACCAGCGGGACGGTGTGGCCCAGGCTGGCTTGGCAACGGGCACTCTGAGGCCTCGCTTTCTTGGCATTCCTACATTAAGAGCGTAGCGTGGAAACCCAGGGAGGTCACTGGGTCCAGCCCTTGCTGCAGCGGTTTGGGGATAGGACAGAACTGGGAGGACGGAGACCCCCGCCCCCAGGGACCTCGCGCTCCCAGGTTGCTGTGCACATGGCCGAGCCGAGGCCCTTCCAGCTTTCAGCCCAGCGGGCCCTTCCGAGACCCCTGGATGGGCCGGCAAAGGTTTCTCCTGGTCGGACCCTGAGATACCCACCCGTACCCACTTTGGACGGCTGGCTGAAAGGTGTCCGAGGCAGGGGCCACACGGGGGGCTCCCCACTTCCCTCTGGGCTTTCCCTCCTGCAAAGCCCACCTACCTGGTGGGGCACACAGGGCCCAAGCCCCTCTCCCTGGCCCTGGCTGTCAGTCTGGGAAGCGGAGGGCAAGAAGCCCAAGAGGAAGGGAAGAATGACAAGAAATCAGGTGCCTGTCAGGACACAGCCAGAGACCCTTCCAGGGACCTCCATTTCTAACACCAGGACACCCCCGGGAGCTCTCTGAATGTGACACTGTAAAGACCCTCCCCAAAGGACAGTGGCAGCAACAGGCAGGACAGGCAGAGCCCCTGGGGGCCCGGTCACCCTCCCCAAAGGATGCATCTGATTTCTCCACCGTGAGCCCCTGAGCTCCAGGCAGCTGGGGGCGCTTCTGCCCGGCGTCTGACAGACCCAAGGGATGGGGGATTTGAGGTGCGCCCATCCCATCTCAAGACCTCTTTTCCAAGTCCGTCCCCAGTCTCAGTGTCTTTCCAGACTAGCTGCTGAGCCCCTAGTCCTTGAAAGTCTTTTTTTGCTCAGGAATGCTGAAAAAAAAAAAAAAAAGAAATAATACGTGTCTTTTAAATAGAACACGCTTTTCCGCTAATCAGGAAAAATTGAGCTTATGTTTTGCTGAAGTGACATGATTTTTCCCCTCGATTTATTGTGCAAAGGAATTCAACACAGCCCTCAGCATCCAAAAGCAGGAAGGGTGTAGGAAAAGTTCAAAATTAGCATTTCCCCAGACTCGCTCAGATCCAAGGGCAGAGGCTGAACAGGATCCGAGCTACATTTTCCTCCTTGGGATCTCGGGGTTTTTATTAGAACGATTTCCATTGTTACGGTCTTGAGTTCCTGTAACGCTGACAAGTTAAAAGAACAGAGTTTGAATTCACCTTGGCGGGCCCCCCAGGGTCCGGGCCCGCGCAGCCCCCCTCACCTCTCCGGCTATGGCACCTTCCCTGGACACGCACAGCCCTGAGCGGTTCAGGCTCGAGGACAAATGAGCGCACGAAGCCCCTGGCGGGGGATTGAGAGAGAGGATCCGTGCCCACTGGGTGGTAATGAGTCTTGGGGGTTCACTAACTGGAACCGCCCTGCTTCGTCTGCACCCGCCCCCTGGGACGGGTCACCCCCTCCAGCTGGTCCCAGGTCCCTCCAAGCCACAGATGAGAAGCCTCCCTGTAGGGACATCTTTTCCCCCATGTGAGCCAGTGACCGGAGACTTGCCCCTGCGAGCGGCAAACTGCAGAATTAGAACTTACAAGAAAGACTTTCAGGGGATGTTGCTGGCCGCCGGGCACCCCCTCCCCGCCCCCACCACACACATACACAACGCCAGTCTTCCACAAGATGCTGCAGGGACACCCACGCCTGCACCCGGGTACCTGGGTCACTCTCGCTGCCGCCCAGGAGAGGAGCTGGGATATGGAAACTTGTTGGCCCGGGTGTCAGGCTGGCGTGGTCCCACCTCCTGGCTGCAGACCTGGCGATGCTCCGGGCTGGTGTCACCCAACACAGCCACCGCCGGCCACGTGTGGCCCCTGGGGCACGTGCCATGTGTCTGCTCCGCCCTGAGAAGAGCTCAGCGGCAAAACAGACGTAGGGCCATGAAAAGAATGTGAAACATTTTGTTCACGCTCATGACGATGATTTGACGTTGTAATAAGATGTTGGCTGGGTCGGGTTACTCACAACACGCTACTAACACGCATTTCCCCTGCTCCTTTGACTTTTTAAAATGCGGCCGCTAGAAGGTTTAAATTTACACATGAGGCTGGCATGATCTTCCTGTTGCCAGCACGTGTCTAAGGGGGGCCTGGCATCAGGCTGGGGTCCTAGTCACACGCCCACCCCCCACCTGGCTTGCATGGCAGGTGCACGTCCCCCAAGGCCTGTCGGCTGCAGGGAGCGAGGAGGACGGAAAGGCTGGCCTCCTGGGAGGGCTGCCCTGTGGCAGGTGCCGAGCCGGGGCTTTACCCACGTGGCCTCACTCAGGAGACACAGCAGCCCCCACAAGACAAGTGTCGCTAACTGTCCCCACTTCACAGATGAGGAGACCGAGGTTTGGTGAGGTCAGTCAGCTCCCTCAAGGGCACAGCAGTGTCCACCTTCCACATCACCTGCCCCAAACCAGGGGTGGGGGCTGAAGTGTGGGGGGGCAGTGGTGGGGAACTCTTGGAGGGCCTCCTGTCCCTGGTGTCCAAGGTGGAATCAGCTCCCCCGCCCCCCTAGAGGGGGCTCTCAGAGGATTGCCCCCCTAGGTCTGTTGATTAGAAACTCACTTCTGAACTGTCCATGTTGCCATTGAGGCAATGCGGCCCCAAGAGCTTGTCATGCCTTCACCGACAGCCCCGCACACAGTAGGGCTTCAATGGATAGACTTTGAAGGATCTCACAGCCCCGCACACAGTAGGGCTCCAGCTGATCCGGCGTGAAGGCATAGCTCCAGGCGAGCTCTGCGTGTTAGAGCCCTCCCTCTCCCGAAGCCCAAGCCAGCCTCCGCCAGGGGCATCACGCGGGCGTTCCTTGGGTGGGTGCGGGCTCCCGGGCCCCGCAGGGTCCGCCGACACACCGGTACTCATGCTCACAGAGCCCCTTGTCTGCTGGGGGAGGCCCCTGAGAGCCCCAGAGGGGACCAGGTCACTTTTCAGGCTTCTGGTTAAAAAACAAAAAACAAGAAACCAAACCAGCCAGAGCATGGGTCCCTCACACACGCCTGTATTCAGCCAGTCGACACCCGGCCCGTGATTCCGTGAGCGTACGGAGGCGTCTACCTGAAGAACCCGGTCTTGTTCTTGCCTGAGGAGAAAGCCCCAAATTTTCGGAGCAGAACTGCATCCCTTGAAACCTGACAGTTCCTTATGAGTTTAGGGGTTTCACTGGTGTCCCTCCGAACCCGTGGGCTTCCTTCTGTCCCTAAACTATCCCTCAGGTGTCCCTGGGCTGCGACACACTCGGACACATGCAAGTTCGTCTCCGCATGTCCGGAAAAAGTTTGTTCGTTGTACAGCTCGGGCGGTGGTCCATCCTGGGGCTCTCGGGACTACCGCTCTGGGCGGGGCTGAGCATCTGGACGTTGGGGTCGGGGTCTCGGGGACTCTACAGCACAGATCTCCTGAGTACCCGCTCCACGTGGGCCCTGCCGGTCCTCATGCTGGACCCACACTCTCACCGGTCCCCGGGTGTGATGCTGGCTTTATTCCCACTTCACGGACGAGGACACTGAGGCACGGAGGGGTCCAGCGCCTGGGGATGCCAGGGCTGTGTGTGTCCACGGGCTGTGCAGCTCCACACCGTCCACCCACGATAGCCTCCGGCCCCGGGGACGGGGACCTCTCCGAGGAAAGGGGCCCCGCCCACCTTTAGGAGGTCGTGGGGGGTCTCGGAGAAATTTCTCAAGGGCCTACTTCACTTTTCACTGAAAGGTGTTCTCCAGCAGCTCCCCTCCCTTGGTCACCAAAATTGGCAGCATTTTCCAGAAGCTACATCAGCTTTCAGATGACAAGGATGTGCTTCTTTTGGATGAAGTAAGATATGGGCTTATAGCCCGCATGATTACGTGCGGGTGTATGCGTGTTGGCGTCCCTCCACACACGTGTGCAGGTGATTCTCTCGTATACGCATCCGACATCTCCCCAGGGAGACAGGGGACTGAGAACATGGGGTGCCCTACAAGATGAAATGGTGGGGGCTGGGGTAGGAGACTTCTTTCTTTTTTTTTTTTTAATCATATATTCATTTAAGTCTTTCAAATCAACTATTACATAAAAATTGTTTTTAATTATCCTTCTTTGAGAAAACTCAAAAGCACGCCGAAGGGGAGCTCTGAGCCTCTCCGGACTTGGGCCCTGGGTCTGAAGTCCTACCCTTTGCTACAGGATGGGACCCCCGTTAGCATGGCATCCCTGGAAAGGCGGACCCCACAAGGCAGTGAAGAGAAAGTGACCGGGAAGGGTGGGCACTTGGCCCCCTGCCTCCCAGTCTGCACCCCCCCACACACACACACCCAGGATTCCCCAGGGACCCTCTTAGTTCTGCATGGCTGGGATCTGGAGGCTGGCTGAGGCCAGACCTGCTGCAGGGCCAAGGCCAACCTCTGCTGAGCGGACCTGGATTCTCAGAAATGTCCTGTGGTTGGGCCTGCGCTGTGTTGAGTGACTTGGCAGAGAGACCAGAGCCCCCCACCCCAATGCAGGGCAGGCCGGCTCTGCTCAGGGGTGCAGCCTTGGGCTTTCAGCACCCAGAGCCACAAGGCCTGTGGGAATGTGGGCCTAGTGGGCAGGAGGCCACTGCCTAGGCCTGGGGAATCACAGTTCAATGACCTCAGGCATGTCTCTTCTCTGGGCCTCAGTTTCTCCATCCCTTACAGGAGGTATCAACAACATTCCCTTCTGAAAAATAAGGTTGTGGAATTCCACAGAAGGCACCAGAACCACACCCTGCAGGTAACCAGGATGCTGAACTTCAAAACCCTGTTGTTCTAGTGCCCGAAGGTGTGCTCGTCCGGACTGAAGGCACGTCACACGGCTGGTCCCGCCAACTGCGCCCTTAAGGGCTATAGTCACAGGTCCCCGCCCAGCCCTAGACTGCCCTTATGCTGCATACAAGGGCTCATGAGGTTCACTCCATAACCGACCCCCCTGGTGTGGCCGCCTGAGGCTGTTGTCATCCCTGTGGCTGCATCATATTGTCACATCCACACACGACCTCTCCGTTATTGACCTGGTGGTCTCCGAGTGTGATTTTCCTAAGCCGACATACTCTGCATGGTTATTTTATGGCAATCTTGCCCATGGCCAAGTGACGTCACTTGCCATGAACAGAACTCACACTTGGCAACTCAACTAGCTTCACCGCAATCGGCCCATGTGCCTCTGCCTCGGGGACACGCGAGGGGGGAATGTCAGGAACGGGGTGCCGGGCTCGCACAGTGGGCCGGCGCTCAGTGGGCGCACCTGCACGTGGACATCAACGGGCACCGGAGTCACGAGGCAGGACTGCTCTGCTGTTGATCACTGGCTCCTCCTCCCCCGTGTGTATTAATGTCCTGGGGTGGCTGCGACGGCCACACACCAGACGGCATAACGCAACAGAAACGTGTTGTATCCCCATTGTGGAGGCTGAAAGCCAGAAATCAGGGCAAGTGCAGAGCTGTGCTCTTGGGAGAGGACCCTCCCTTCCTCCCCCAGTCCCTGGAGCCCAGGTACCCCAGCAGCTGCCCCCATCCATGGTCCCAGGACCCCTCCCCTCTGTGCCTCCCAGCTCCTTCTTTTCTTATAAAGACACAGCTTTTAGACAACACAGGATGAACTCATCTCGAGATCCTCAAAGACCCTTTGTCCAAATGAGACCAAATTCGCAGGTTTTTTTTTTTTAGATTTATTTATTTATGAGAGAGAGAGAGTGAGGTGGAGAGGTTTGGAGGGAGGGGGAGAGAGAGAGAGAGAGTCACAAGCAGATGCCACGCTGAGCACAGAGCCCGATGCGGGACTCAGTCCAACAACCCTGAAATCACAACCTGAGTCAAAACCAAGAGTCGGACGTTCTCGGACCGAACCAGACAGGTGCCCCCATTCACACGTTCTGAAGGTTAAGACATGGACACCTTTTCAGGGGAGCCATTCCTCAACCCCATAGAGTCAGGCAGGGAAAGGATCCAGGGGGCACATTTATAAAAGGGAAAGGGGCCAGTAATAGTTCTGAGTTCGGGCTGCGGCGGCAGGGGGCAGCTTATAAACACCAGAAATGAGTTTCTCGCAGCCCTGGGAGCTGGGGGTCTGAGGTCAGGGTGCCGGCAGCCTCAGGAGCTGGCGAGAGCCCTCTGCGGGTGGTGGGCTGCTAGGTTTCGTCATGTCCTGTGCGGCAGAAAGAGAGTGAGCTAGCCCTCTCGAGTCCCTTTTACAAGGGCACCAATCCCATCATCTGAGACCTAATCACCTCCTGATACCATGACACGGGGTGTCAGGTTCCAGCACATGAACTTTGGGGGGGTGTGAATATTCAGTCCATATAGTATGACCAGAGCCGTGTGACAAGGTGGGCTTCTGCACCAGCGTCCAAATCTGGGTAGAGGAAAAAGTCCCTCCTTCCCCAAACCCCCACAGACACAGAAAGAGCATCTCCTATCCACAGGATGCTGTGAGGAAGCAACCCAGAGGTCCAGTCACGGAGAGCTGGTCGGCCACCTCCACCTGCCTGTCCCCCCTCCCTCCTGCTCCCACATGGCCCGACCGGGACACCTGCCAGGGCTGGCTTAACCTTCAGAGGACTTTTTAAAGCCGAAAAAGAAGTCCCAGAGACCTCATGGTGCTGAAGCCATGGTGGCGGAAAGGCAGCCGGGAGGGACCCCTACCACTTCAAGGACGCGAAACTAGGGGACTAAGGTTTCCTTTCTTGCTGTGAAATTTACCAAATTCCAGTGCAAATAAGCAAAGGCAAGAGGGAGTCATTATTGTATCTCTTTTCATTGAGCAAAATGTATCTTAAGATGAGACGATCAGATGCTGGCAAGATGGAAGTGAGGCCGGGGCCCCCGCGAGACCCACCCATACGCGTGAAGCCCCGGCTACGGGCTCGGCAAGGGTTAGCAGCTATCAGGACGTGAGGAAGGCGGCGGGAATGATCTAAAAGGATCCTCACGGGAACCCCAGTACCGCATCTCCTCTGCCTGCCCCACTTCCCTCCGGAGCACCCGTTTCACCTAACGTTCTCAGTGTAATTTTTTGGCTATTTACCATTTATTTGGTTATCATTCGTCTCCCTGAACTACAGAACGCCAGTCAGCTTCCTGGGGAGGGGACCTGTTCTGTTCACTGCTGGGTCCCCAGTCCTGGTACACAGGGAGCGCTCGGTCAGCCTTTGTCGGGTGCATGAATGAAGGTAGGAATGAATGAAAACGGCAACAGTCCAAAACGTGGAAAGCAAGCAAGGGCACAGAGCCTTGACCCACCGCGGGTGGACGGCTCCAAACGCTGCAGAAACGCGAAAAAGCATTGAGGGAAACCTAGCTACAAAATTACGTTTGCGATGATGAATCAAAAGTGTGTCCATGTGTTTAAGGATGGGGCCGGTGAGGTGAGGCGCATGGGCCAGGGGCAGCGGCTCGATCTGCTGGCGGTG
Organism: Lontra canadensis; assembly: GCF_010015895.1. Taxonomy (NCBI): domain Eukaryota; kingdom Metazoa; phylum Chordata; class Mammalia; order Carnivora; family Mustelidae; genus Lontra; species Lontra canadensis. The sequence goes on from NW_022631060.1 coordinate 8,038,900, forward strand.
AGGACAGTGGACACATTTGTCCCTCCCTCTCACTGACATCTGGAAAGGCTAAGGGGAACCGTTCACACAGAAAAGCCACAAATAAAACCCAACCACCCAGAGGCTGCTTGTGCACACCCGGAAGGGACGGGACTGAGCAGGGCTGTGTCTGGTCAGCCACTGTCAGCAAGACCCTGTCAGCGGCCCCGCGGGCGTCTCTCTGTGCCGGCTGTCAGCCACGTGCGTCTCCCCGCTGGACCCTGGTGCAGGCCACGCCACGCTCCGGTCTCTCGCCGCTGGATGGCATCCCAGCTAAGTGCTTTCCACATCCAGCCGAGTCCACCAGGTTCCACACCTTTCTTGGAGGTGAGTAGGGCGACCAGGTGAGACACGCATGGTGGGGAGTGGCCAGCTGTATCTGTCTGTGAGCTGAAGGCAGAGGGCATGGTGTGCTGGGAGCCCTGGCCCAGCCCTGGCGTCACACCTCAAACAGAGTCGCAAAATGGACCAGGCTCCTTCAGGGATGGAAAGTGACCCATGTGGGTGACAGTGCCACACAGGGGCTCACCGATGCCTTGGGACTACTGGATCATTGCCACCATCATTATTAATGCCACTACCAAGGGTTATCCAAGCCACCCTCGCTCCGTGGGACCCTGGACCCTCGTAATCCGGTGGTAGGATGTGTGCCAGAAGGGAAGAATGGGGTGTCCCTCCTGGAGGCATTTCTCTGGAGAGTGGGACACAGGGAACCCCCCCCCCTTAGCTCTTTCTCATGCCTGGAGCATTTCCGGACTCCAGAGCAATGTGGCAGGGCCCGCAAGAGCCCTTTGGGTCCTGAACACCAGACTTAAATGTTCTCACACCTCCTTGGAGTTGAGGAGATGCACTGATGGAAGCTTGTACACACGTGTGCAAAGCAGTTCTATTCGTGACCCTTCCAAACCACAAACATGCCACGTGTCCTTCTGCTGCATGCTGGATGAAGACTGCGGTACATCCATTCAGTGGAACATTCCTCACCTGCGAAAAGGAACAAGCAAGCTCCCGACGCAGACAACAGCAGGGGTGAGCCTCACGTATGTCCTAGAAGCCAGACTCAAAGCCTGCACGCCACACAATCCCACCGAGGGACCGTCCAGAGAGCACAAAGCTGCAGGAACGGGAAACAAATCAGCCCCATCCCAGGGCTGTGGTCCGCCAAGATCTGGCTCCGAAGGGGCCCATGGGATTTCTGTGGCACCGACGCAGCACGGACGTGTTACAAGACCCGACCTTACTGCCGGTGAATGTCACCTTAACAAAACCGCTGTAGACGAACGACTGTACTTTTTTTAATGTTGACACGGACACAAACTTGTTGACACAAAAAAACGTTCCCTTGGAAATATTCCTCTTCAGCGTTTGAGCTCCAGCGGGCAGAAACTCCCACGCTCAAGTGAAAACAGGAACTGGCTCGTGTCACCAGGTGGCCCGGGGGCAGCCTGCGGACCCGCACTTCTGAGGGGCACAGGTGAGGTTGTCGGGTCCCCAGCTCCGGCCGTCGGCTCCTGTGTATCTTCTCTCTTGGCCGCTCTCGGGCAGGTGGCCCCGTCTGGCGCCGGGCTGCAGCTCCAGGTCACGTGCCTGAGTATGTGTTTGAAGCTCTTATTGGCAAGTTGTTAGGCGGCCATAGCAAGTCGACATGATGGATAATTTTTCTGAACCAGGTGCAAGGTTCACTGTGGAAAAGCTCACGATCTAGAGGGGCAGAGAGATGCGGAATTCCTTCCTTCCTTCATTCACCCATTTGCCATCGATCCAGCCCGCAGTGGGGGGGGGGGGCTAGGTGTGGGGGCTCCTGAAATGCACGGGACGTGGCCTTGCCCCTACATGAACACAGGGACAGGCAGCACGGGGAGTGGGGACTCACAGAGGTACCCAGGCACGTCCCCTGCAGAGCCTGGGGTGGGTGTCACATCTGAGGCCACTCAGGACTGGCCACCACGGGGAAGAGCCCAGAGGAGGGGGCTGGGCCTGGCTGGCTGGCCTTGTCCACTCCTCTCCATGTGCAGGGTGTTTGCTGTCCTGCCCAGGCTCTGTCGCAGGATTTGGGCTCCCCCCAGATCATCTTCATCCCTGGGTCTACCCCTGAGGGTCAGCTCTGCCTCTCAAACTGCCCCTGTGTGACTGGCCAGGCGAGTGACCAGGCCTTGTAATTCTGCCCCAGGACCATCCAAGGGACCGCCTGCCCACGCTGTTTAGACAGCTATGTGGTCAGGAGGCACTGCCCTGGGCTCTCCCACAGTTAAACATGACCCCTGCCCCTGCCCCTGCACCTAACTCGAAGAGAGCCTCTCAGACCCCACTGCCCGCTATGGCTTTCCCACTCGTCTGGCGGACTTGTGCTCAGCGGGCCTCCAGACCAGAAACGGCCAACCTCCAAGGCTTGCTCCAACCTCATGGGGTCAGGACTCCCCAGGGGTGCTGAGACCCGGACCCTCCTGCCGAGCCCTTCGCAATTTGGCAGGAGACGCTCCACCCAACAATGGCATACTGACCCTGCCCAGGACCTGGTGAATCAAGCAGACTCACAGACCCATCTCACAGAAGAGAAACTGAGGCTCAGGTGGGGGGACACCACTTGCCCAAGGACGTTCAGGACATCAATGGAGGGAGGCACAGACCAGAACCTGGGTGCCAGGCATGGTTCTTTCTCCAACAGCTGGACACCTGTGACCCCCAAGGCTTTTGCTTTCAAATTTACCAGCCGGAAGGCACTAGGACATTTCTGGTTTGGAGCTACTATGAACAAAGCTTCCATGAATGTTTATGTCCAAGATTTTAGGAGGCGGTTTATTTCAACGTCCCTTTGGTAGACTCCCAGGAAGGGGGGCTGGGTCACATGGCAGATGTACACTTAGATTTAGAAGAACCTGCCAGAGGGTTTTCCGAAGTGGTTCCACCATGGTACAAGCCCACGGACAGTATGGGAGGGAGCTGGCTGGACATCCTCCCCAGCACTGAGAGGGTCCGTCTTTTCAGTGTCAGACCTTCTAACACACAAGTAGTGATATCCACTGTGGTTCATCGGGGACCCTGATGGCACACATGTTAGGCCACCCAATGCTGTCCCAGAGTCACTGGTGCTCCTTCCCCAATGGCCTTCTCTTCTTTCTGTGTTCCATTTTGGAGAATTTCTATTGTTATGTCTTCGGGTTCATATTCTTTTTTTTTTTCTGTGATATCTGATCGGCCATGAATCCCCAGGATCGTTCTTATCTCAGACCTGATTTTCCTTGCCAATAGCTCAGTGCAGGCCTTGGGTTGTTCTCTCTTGTCTCACCTAGGCAGGTGCCACAGGCTCTGCTTCCACTCATGTTCCCTTTCCAGTCCTTTCCCCCCACCAAAGCCAGAGGATTCTTGTTTGTTTGTTTTTTAATCTCATGCGAATCCCTATAAGGGCTCCTTTGTACTTTAAATAAAAGGCAAGCTCTTGATCATGCTCACAGCTGACCCAGGCTGGCCTCACCCTGCCTCTTCTTCCTCATTCTCCCACCTCCTCTCCCCCCAGGGTCCCCATCTTGATTTTGCTCCTAGAGCACACCGCACCTGTTCTCCTGCCTCAGAGGTTCTGCCGTGCTAAGCCCTCTGAAGGGAACGTGCGCACACACAGTCACTCATACACACAAGCATACAGGCACAGAGACACAGACACACAAGCACAAACATGCACACAGAGTCGCAAGCACACTCACACACATGCACGTGCATGCACACATGTGCCCACAAAGGCACAAGAACACAGATAGACGCATGCGTGTACACACATGAACACACTTGTGCATGCGCTTTCCGTGCAAGCTACTAGTCTTCCAGGTGACCCCTGATCATTTTTGTAATTGTGTGGTTTACTTGTCTGACTAAACTGGATGTTTTTTCTTTCCTCTCCACCAGAATGTGACCCTCTTAAGGGCAGAAATTGTTTCTCTTTTGTCTTCTGTTTTAGTCCCAGAATCTAGCATAGGACCCAGCACATAGTAGGTGCTCAGTGAATGGATGGATGCATGAATGAATGGATGGGTAGCCAGTTGGGTGGGTGGGTGAGTGAATGGGTGCATGGACAGATGGATGGATGGATGGATGGACGGGTGGGTGGATGCCCGGATGCATGGATTTATGGATGGATGGGAAGGTAGTTGGGTGAATGGATGAGGGAATGGATCCATAGCCAGATGGATAGATGGATCGGTCAATGGATGGACAGTAAATGGCTTTGAACCCTGGCTCTTCCCCCTTTATTCTGTGACCATTTGCAGTCAACTACCCTTGTTGAATCTCTGCTTCTCATTGGTAGAATAAACGGGTGCAGTGCTACCCACCATGTGGAGTTTTGTTTACTGTCTTTCCCACTGGACAGCGCATCGTTTAATCCCAATAGTATTGTTTGCTGTACTTGGCATGGTATCCAGCACGCAGTAGCTACTCAATAAATACTCTGTTGGAAGGATGGATATCCCAAAAGTTGAAATCACAGCAGGAATGACCCACTTACCCAGCTTTCTCCCTCTCACCAGCACCTTCTCCCTCCTTGCTTCAATTTCTATTCTGCCCCCCTTCTCTGCAAATGAACTGAAAGCCACATTCTCCCATGCCCTGGGCTGGAAGGTAGGCTCTGCTTTGTGTGTCCCAAGAAAGCAGCGGTAGGGAGTCTGGGACAAGAAGTTAGCCTAGAGGGCTCCCCATGAGCTGCTGGGGGAGGGTTGTGTGAGGCCTGTAGGGCCCCCTGCTCTATGGAGGTAGACCTCCATTGGGTGGCAGGGAGGGCCCCAGGAGAGACAATGGCAAGACCGAGAGGATGTGTGGAGCTGGAACGCTCAGGGTCTGTGGATGAATTCCTGATAGTGGGCATGGAAGGCGGGGGAAGCCAGAGCACATAGAAGCTTCTGGATGGAGCCGGTGAAAGATTTGCTGAGATGGGGAAGATGGAGTGGGAGGTGGCTGGGAAAGAGTTGGGGAGAAAAATCCAGAAGTCCAGCTTGTCCACGATCTGTTTGACATGTCTGGGAGACCCCAAAGGAGATGTCAAGTGGCTTGCCGGATATGTGGGTCGAAGCTCATAGAAGAGGTCATAGCTACAGAGACAAATTTGGAAGACATTAGCTTAAGGATATTTAAATCCATGGGAACTGATGAGATCACCAGGGAGCATGGTAGCGAGGAAAGAGAAGAAGGCTTGGCCCCAACCCCAAGATCCCCAGCAATCTGGTGGGACCACAAGCTCCAGGAGGTCAGGAACGTGCATTTCAGGCGCCACTGTATGCCCAGCCCCACCAAGTACCTGGCTTGGGACAAATACCCACCAAAGCCTTGCCGCTGTGGGGTCTGGAGAGGAGAGGTACAAGGCATAAGGAAAAGAGGGGAGTGGGGAAAAGCCAAGAGAAGAAAATGCTGGAAGCGGGGAGTGGCCTCCTGGGTAGACTCCCTCGGTCCAGGAAAGTGAGATTTGCTGACACAGAGGTGGCCGTCACCGCTGATGAGGGCCTTTCCAGCGGGGTGGGGAGGGGTGACGAGCAGAGACACAGGGCAGGTGGAGGGGTGAGGAGGTGACGAATGGGCTCTTAGATGGGAGGGGACTGGATGGTGCATGGGCCAAGGGGCGCTGGTCCACAGAAAGGGGGAGCTTGCGGATGGAAACAGGGTGGAGCCAAGGGGCAGGAAGTTCTCAGTGGGGGAGGCACCAGACCAGGAGGGGGACCCCCCATCTGAAACGCTGGAGACAGAGGCTTAGGGAGGAGCCGGGGCCCAGCCCGGGAGGGGCTGCGGTTTGCGCTGGGCTGGGCCTCCGGGACCTCCCTGGGGCTCTGGGGATGGGCACACTTCGCCATGCCTCTTTCTCCTTTCTGGATTTCCTGTGTTTCCCATAACGAAACCTCTTGGCCTCTGATGTTCTGATTGAAAATGAAATGCTCAGATCAGCAAAGAAAGCTGCTAGCGGGTCCAGACCTGTGAAGCACCGCCTCCTTCTCCTCCAGCCCCGCCCCACAGCTAATGCCCCCAACCCAGCGCTGCCCCATCAGGGGCCTCTGCAAGCCCCAGGCCCGGACTTTCCACCAGCTTCTGTGTCCAGGCCCCAGACCCAAGGCCCTGGGGGAGGAGGACCCCATGTACAGGGTAGACGGTCACCGGTGCAGGAATTGAAGGATCCTCCCAGCAAGAGGTATAACCCAAGACCTGCAGGAAAAGGCCAGGGTGACTGGACAAAGGCACCCAGCAGGGGGCCTGGGAGCAGGAAGGGAGTGAAGGTGGGGGCTCCAGGGAGGGTGGGCCTCTGGCCTCAGGCTTCCTGATCACAAATGGGGTACCCCCGGGGCCCAAATACACCTTCATGACACTCCCCAGAGAGAGAGGGGAGGGAAGAGGAATCAGACCCCGCTCCAGAATTCAGGGCCTGGAGCCGGCTGGTCGGCTGGTCGTGGGCGCCACACCCCAGATGCTCAGAGCCGTGCACTGTATGGGGAGACCAGACCTTCCCAGGCAGGGATCTCCATCCTGAGAGTCACTCCCCTGCCTGGGATCTACAGGAAATACAGGCATCGGATAGCCCTGGACACTGGGATTGTGCTGTGTGACCATGGACACGTGGCTCGCCCTCTCTGAGCCCAACCCCAGATTCCAGCAACAAGGGCACCTCACATAGGTGTGCTTCCCAAGTCATTGCCATATCCTTACCCTGGGGCAGATGGTAGGAATTTGAGCTGCAGGCTCGAGTTGGGGCCAGCTCCTGCCACCTCCTGCAGAATTCCGATCTGGATGGGCAGTGGGGCAGGGGGGGATGTCTGGGAGCAAATTGCATTCTCGAGGACTTTTTACAGTCTCCCCTCTTGTCCTTCCCCTTTTGTGTCCATCCCTTTCTCCGGCCTCCAAATTAGCTAAACACGGGGGCGCAATGGGGTTTGGCTTAATCTGATCTTCTGAATTGGAAGGAAGAGGTAAGGCCTTGGTCCCCCAGGGAGCACCTCCCTTTGGCCACAGCCACAGCCACATTCAGGAGTCTTTAAACAGCCCCAAATTCCCTGGCAAGCCCCTTTTGCATAAGCCACTGGAATCTGCCAGACAAAGGTCTTTTACAAGGAAATTTGGGAAGGAGGTAACCAGTGCAAGCCACATCCCAGTGAGAAGGTTCTCTGGCCCAACCCACGGGTGTTCTCAGCTCCTCCATGTCAGCTCTGGCCAAGCAGAGCGAGAGTTTGGGCTCCAAGGCCAAAATGAGCAGTGACTCTGCAGAGAAGGTGGCCCATGTGCCCTGCGTCTAGGTCCCTCTAGATCCTTCTAGGAGGGCTTGTTTGGGTTTCCAGGCTGTCTTGCTCCTAACCAGAGGGTTGCTGGGGTTCCTGACCAGCTAGGCCAGGAGCTCCGGTGCCGGAGTCGCCAAGCAACCAAGGAGCTTTCAAAACCTCAGCCACCCCACCCGCGTGTGTCTGTCCTCATAAGACCAAGCTTCCGGTGGGAGACAGACCATGGAAGTAGACAAATGCACAAATCCCATCAAGTCCAGAAAATTTTTCTGGAATGTTCTGCCAGACCCGCCCTCCCATAACTCCGGACCACAATCCTCACGCCTGAGCAGCCCCAACACGACCCCCACCACCCCGACCTCGGTAGCGCAGTCTGTGGCCCCTTATGTCAGGCTTCAGACACTGGTTTTACTGTTATCAGCCTTTCCCTTCTGCAGGGCAGTGGTCCTGGGTCTAACAGGGTTGGACGAGCTCTTGAAACAACGAATCAGGGGTCCGACACCTTTGGGCCCAGCTCAGCACATGGGCTGTGGTCCCCACCACCCCGGGGCGAGAGGACAGTGAGCCTGAGACAGCCACAGGTAGAGCTCAGGAGCCCTCCTGCCTTAGCACCTCCGCTTTCTGGGAAGAAACGGAGGCTCACACAGGCGAAGTCACTTGAACGAGCCACACAGGGCAGGACCCGGGCCTGCTGGACTCTAGGGGCTGCGCCCACCCCTCCCTCAGTCCAGCCCCCCACCTCACCGGGGGCCAGCTTCGATGGTCCTGCGCTGTGGCCCCAAAGCTGCCTAGCCCCTGGGGCGGTTCCCACAGCCCAGAGGGGCTAACAGGTGTAGACAAATGGCCGCCCCGCGCTCCCCACGCTCCCAGTCTGGCATCCCAGGAATGTGATAAGCCACCCAGGCTGCTGACCCCCACCCCAGCCTGGCTTGTTCTGTCTGCCCTGGGCCCTCCTGCCCTTGCCTCCAGCCCCTCAGCCACTGCGTTCCCAGGGCCGTGGCATTCACTGTTAATTAACCAGGGGAATGAATAAAGCCCTGGACCAGGGCCCTGCCGAGGGGCCCGTGCTTCCCAGAGCTCCCATTCAAAGGGCCTGGCGCTGTGGCTCAGTACCCAGAGGCGAGGGAATATTTACGGAGACAGAAGGAGCGGCAGAAGGAGAGAGAGGACGGAGAGGGAGGGTAAGAGACACAGAGACAGAAAGACAGAGACAGAGTGCACCGGCTGGATAAAGGGATGGACAGGACTAGAACAGCCGGCCTCGAACCACAGGCCCTGGAGTGGCCCTTGCAGTGGGCCTGAGGTCCAGGAGCAGGACACCACCTTCTTTTGGAGATGGGGGCTTCCCCTTGAAGGAGCCTGCTTCCTGCTGAACCCCACTTGTCTCCCCACTTTTGCCCTGGGGTCCAGGTGGGCCCCCTTTCCTCATACAACCCAGATTGTGTGGCCTAAGGGATCAGAGAGAGCTGGGGGGAGGGGGGCTCTGGCAGCCAGGGAGAGTGACAGGTGAAGGATGGGGCCCCCGCAGAGGGATCCCTGCCCCCTGAACAAGGAGCCTGGGGCTCCCCAGGTCACATTTGCATCTGTGCCCACCTCCCAAAGCTCAGGGTCTGATCACCAGACAGAGGTGTTTCTTCCACCGGCCCTTCCAAAAAAGCAGATGGCCCCATTTCACAGATGAAAAACCGAGTCTGAGATTCAAGGGCAAGGGTAAGGCCAACAGATTGCAAAGGTGTAGTCAGCTCCCCTCCTCTGTGCGTCCTCTCCCTGCGGGGAAACCGAGTGCAAAACCGTGCCTGCACTAAGAAATCCTCACCCTCTCTGCATGGTGTGGCGCAGAGGCAGCGCGGGCGACAGCAGAGGGTGGGCGGAGGGGCCACTCAGGTGGGGCCCCATGTGCAGCGATGGGCCTTTCCAGAATGAGGGGCTGAAGTCTCCTGTTATTCCCTGATGAGCCAGAAAGTTGGCTCCAGGACCAAGGTGAGGCCCTGGCAGGGTCCAGACGGTGGGGCACCCTGCCCGTGGCCCACGTTGCACTAGGTGGGGAGGGGGGCAGGTGTTCGCGACCCGGCAAGGTGTCCTCGGGACAGACAAACCACAAGGAGTGGGGGAGCCCCAGGGAGGTCCTGGCAGGGCAAGTGCAGCCGGGCCTGGAGACAAAGACAAGCATGGGAATGAAATCAGCCTCCAGACCCAAGCGCTGGTGCCCAGGCACACCGGGCACTGAGTCTGGGAAGACACGTGCCCCTCGGGGCCGCCTCCTTTCTTTGGGAACACAGCGCCGCGGACAAACTGAATTTCATGCTGCATTCTCATCTCAGGCTGCCCTAAGGGTCTTCCCAGGGACCACCCCAAGGCGCCAGCTGCCCCCGTACCCTTGCATGTCCTACGTTTACACCCACTCCCAGGACAGGCCCTGCGTCCCTGGGTCTAGTGAGGCGGTCCGCTGGTCCGTGCTGCCTCCTCCCGCCAGAAGAACAGCACACCTCATTCCGCAGGGAGTGCTCTCGCTCCTGACCCCACGGCTCCGGCAGCCTCTGCCAGCTCAGGCGACACACCTAGATCCCCCAGCCTCGCCCCTGGGGTCCTCAGGCCTCTGGCCCCTCGCCTCCCAAGACACCCTCCAGCAGACTTGCCACCCATCTTTTGACTCCCCCTGCCGGTCGAGGCCCGGGCCCCTCCAAGCAGTTGTGGGCTGCTATCTGGATTGTCCTCTCGCCCGGCAGGGTCACTCACCTCCAGACACAGGACAGCACCCTCTCCTCTGGGAAGCCTTCCAGCGCCCCTGCCCCCAGAGTCAAATGGTGGCCTCCCCCCAAAAATTATGTCCACCTGGAACCTGCAAATATGACCCTATTTGGGAAAAGGGTCTTTGCAGGTGTAATTAACACCACCCCTTCTGGGACCTGCCTCCCCCCCATTCCCTGTTCCTTCCTTCTTCCCCAGGTTCCAGTCTGACTTGTGCAGTTCAGGGATGGTTACCTGAGAGCTCTCTGCTGCCCTGCAGTCTGTTGGGGGCTGGGTGTGCCTTTGGTATATGGTCTGGTCCCAGGTTCCAGGAACTTCGGTCCAGGAGATGAGCAAAAGCCGGTGAGATAGCAAGAGAACCACACTCCGTTTCCAAGCCGCAGTCACGAACGGCAGATCCGGACTCCCCACTTCAGGTCTTCATTTTGCCGTTCCCACCACCTGCACGGCTCTGTCTGGTCATATGCCCAGGTCTCCCCCATTGTTCGAGATTCGGATCTGATGCTCTCGCCTCCTTAGCTTGTTTGCAGGTTCAAGGCTCCCTGCGGCTCACCGCACCATCCTCTTTAAGGGAATACGGACGGGTACGAGCAGAGTCTGATACCTTCTGCCAAAGGGATCCTGGGCTCTCACAGCATTCTCAAACATGCTTAAGAGGGCCGTAAGCTCGTATCTCACCCACCCTTCCCATGCCCTCTTTTGGCTAGAAGGCCACTAGAAGGCACCATGCTGGTTTTTGTTTATAAAAATCAACTCTTGGGAGAGCCCTTAATAACTTACACACTAATAAATATCTAGCAATTCCCCTTAAAACGACCATATCAGCATTCTCAGTGTCCACAAATAGCCTGAGTGCTAGCACGGGGTAATTCAGTACTCCCAGGAACACAAGGACCATCCCTCTGCCAGGAAAAACCTGGTGGTCTGGGGGCTGTACAGGTGTGTCGGGCCTTGGATCCCTCACCCTATGTCCTGCCTCTGGAGGCTCCCACAAGTCTGCCCTAGGGGAAAAGTGGAACTGCTTCCACTCCTATGTTCCCTGTCAGCTTCCCTTGGGCAGCAGACCCACTGGCTCTGGGCTCACCTCTATAAGCCACCCAACTTTATCTTCAGCGACTTTCTTGAAGAGAGCCAAGAGTGGGGGACATGAGCCCTGGGCTGGGTAAAAATCAAAGGTGCACCTCGTTCACTGGCTCCATGCTGACTCCAAAGCCAGCTTTAGCAATGCACCCTGCCGTGGTTCCTTCATCACCGTGTGTCTCACCAACTCGTGTTTCTAGGAAGTTCCAACCCCTCCCAAGAATGTGTTTTCAACGGCCAGAACATTCATCCACCGTCTTGCAAACATCGTGAAATTGGAAAGCCTGAGGCTGAGGCCCAGACATGTAAAAATGACCCATGTACTGACCAGGTGCTAACCAGGCTGCATAAGAAAGCCCAAAACACAGCAGCTGAAACCGGGTCTCTGATTTCTCTTTTGCGGAGGAGCCCAGGTAGGCAACCTGGAGACCAGCAGGGAGGGAGGATGGACCTTGCGCCGTGGGGCTCCCCAACCTCTTAAGGGCTGCCTTGGTCTACAAGCTCTGAGTTGACGCCTGTCCTTGTCTCTTTCCCAGCCTGTGGAAAGGGGAGAGGGAGGAGAGAGCTGCCGGCTTTGGAACAGCACCCCTGAGACACCACGAGGTCTGCTCAGAGCCCACTAGCCAGGCTATCCCGTGGCCAGGCCCAGCCACAAGGAAGCCAGGCAGCCTTAACCTGCTCTCTACAAACTAAAGCAACAGTTCTCGAAGTGTGTGTGTGTGTATGTGTCCGGGAGGTCTGAGAGGTCAAAATCGTTCTCATGATAACACAGAGACATTAACTGCCTCTTTTCCTCTCATTCTTTCCCGAGCATATGGTGGAGTTTTCCAGAGGCAGTGTGCACGGAATGGCATCGTCACTCTGGCCTGATGGAACGGGTGCTTGTGTACTCTTGTATTGGCATTTTCCCCTCCATCTTAATTTCAAACGCAGTAAATATCCATAGATAAAACCCAGATCAACAAAATCTCTTTGGGGTCCTCAAAAACTCTTAAGACGCAAGTGGGCCCTGAGGCCAAAACGCTTATGAACTGTTGAATAGGAGATGGAAAGAGGGGCAGACAGCAGGCAGAACCTGATGCTGTTAATACAGAAGAATTCCTCAGGTCTGGCCCTGCCTGTCCACGCATGGACTCGGGCGACCGCCTGGGAGTTCTGAGTCCAGCGCTTAGAAACGAGGAAACAGACACACTTCTCACCAGGTGGGACCCTAGGTGCTGTGGTAATGACTCCGTGCCAGGCCTGGAGCTCAGTGCCCTGTCTGAATTTTGTGATTTGCTGTGATCTGCCTCCCCGGGGCTCACTCCGGCATTCAAGGCCCTTCTCACACGGCCTCAGCCCACCTTTTGAGAGAACTCTCTGTAGCGCTTCTGAAATCTGCTGAGACTGATTTTCCGAAGCAAAAGGGTCTTCCCATTAAGAGCAGGGCCCCCTCCGTCAGCAGCAACACAACTGTCCTCTGGGGAAGAGAGGCCGGAAGTGGGCCCATTAACCAGGCTCTCCCCAACGAGCATTTGTAAACACATGCCTTCTTTATAACATCAGCAAATAGAACATGTTTTCCTACTTAACAGGAAATACAGCTGAATGGCCGGGTTCCCCCAAATGGCTCCAGCCCTCACATGCACGCGGCATCTGCAGCCAGAATAAGGCCAGTGACCACGGGGCTGACCAAGCCCCTCTGGGGTGCAAGAAAAGTTCCCTGAGGTCTGGTGGGGAAAGGGTCCCACCTCTTTCCATCCCCTTCCCTTTGTCCCCTGGCCGCCTGCCTGCATCCGCTGGAGGACTGCAGTGCTTTCCCTGGAACCTGAGTCAGACCGGATCATAGGCAAAGAAATGCATTTCTAACCACGCAAGCCCTTTCCCTGTCACAAGATCTTGAATGTCAACACTGACCACTCAGGGAAGCCCAAGGGCTATTGTCAGGAGCCTCCACCAAGCCTCAGAATGACACAATTGTACCAGAACCCTGACCGGTCTGAGGCAATAGGAAAAAAAAGAAAGAAAGAAAGAAAGAAAGAAAGAAAGAAAGAAAGAAAGAAAGAAAGAAAGAAAGAAATTAAGAAAGAAAGAAAGAAAGAAAGGAAAGAAAGGGAGAAAGAAAGGGAGAAAGAAAGAAATAAATTAGAAAGAAAGAAAGAAAGAAAGAAAGAAAGAAAGAAAGAAAGAAAGAAAGAGAGAAAGAAAGAAAGAGAGAGAATCCCCTCCTCCTCCTCTCTTCCCCGGGGAAGGGGGCTCCGCCGGGGAAGCAGGGAGGGAGGCAGCGGGCTTCGGGGCGGGGCGCTGAGGCTGCGCCATTCATGCCTGCGGGGACGGAGGCCCCACGCTGAGCCCAGGCGCTCCGCCGCCGCTGATTGGGCCGCGCCGCCGGCGGCTCAGCCAATCACTGTCTGGGAAGCGGGGCCATTCATGAAAGCGGCCGCGGGGAGGAAGCTGGGGGCGGGGTGCGCCGGGTTATCGCTGGGCCCCGCGGTCCACGCTCCTGCGGCCGCTCTTCCTTCCGGCTCTTCCGCCCTGGCCCTCCCGCTGCCCCGGCGCGGCAGAACCCGCAGGCAAGGCCCGGGCTCGGGGCTGAGGGGCAGAACGGGCTCTCTGGAAGTGCCTCGCAGGCCGGGCCTGGCAGCCAAGCGCGCTGCCTCCTTCAGTCCACTGGGGCTGCGAAGTCATTTTTTTAACCCGCTGATTGAAATCATCTGTTTTCAGTTCCCTGACAAAGTCACTGAGCTCCCTCTGAGGCTGGGGCCCCTCGGCCTCACAGTCTGCATCTGTAGCTGTGGGCCAGACCCGCACAATTTGGTCTTCCCGGGTCTACGCGGGCTCCAGCTCCCAGAACCCCACGGGGAAAACCCATCTGTGCGGGCCAGGCGCGAGGGTGGGGCGGGGGAGGGGTGGCTTCGCAGGGCCAGCGGGGTGGGCCTGGCTATAGTCTCTCAGCCCAGGCCCTCCATCTTCAGGTTCCCGGGGGCCCTGTGACAGTGTGGCCAAGGAAAGGCCCAGAACCCCACACAGCTGCTCTCTTAAAGGGGAAATGGCCAAGCGGAATCCTGGCCTCAACCCTCAGCAGGCTGAGCCCCTCGCTTCCTCTCGTGTTACAGCAAGTGGCTTAAGAAACGTACTCACGGGGCCCATGCGGAGTCGTATTTTGGGAGCGGCTGTTCCACTGGGAGGGGGGGACGTCTGCTTCTGCAATGACCCACTGCAGGAGCTTGCTAACAGGTGCTCGACCCCCCCCCACCCTACCTCCTTCCTCCCTGAGCCTCCGTGTCCTCCTCTAGAAAATGGGTGTAAGAACCTCTCGCCCTCAGTCACCGTGAGCATCCAGGAGAATAAAGAAAGCGGGGCCTAGCGCTTTGCCTGGCGTGTGTGGGGACTCACTCTCACACGGGCTGTTAGTGGTGAGGTTGGCAGGGAGGGTCAGCGTCGGTTTCCAGGCAGCAGGCTCATAGCCCAGGGCCAGCCGAGAGCCGTGGGGTCTGGAGCCTTGGGCTCTGGAGCCTTGAGGACACCCCGGGCCCCACGACATCCTAGAGCCACTGGGAGCCTGAGCATCAGGGGAAATTTTTCTCAATGGAAAGATTTCTTCAGAGCAAGTGTTTCACAAACCCCTCCTGGGCTGTTGATAATGAATCTTGGCTCCTTCACTTCCAAGTGGGTTACATAAGCCTAAGAATTTGGGTGTTTTTTGTTTTTTTTTTAAGTATGAAGTATGTAGCTAGAGATAGCGGGTGGGCAGGTTCTGCAGCTGTTCAAACTCTCCGCCACCTTCCCAGGCCGTGAGGACTCCCTGCTCTCAGGCCTGTCAGAACCATGCTGGGGAATGTGAAGTATGAGGTCCCGGAGAAGCTGGGGCGGGGGGGCGGCAAAGAAGCCAGGGCCCCTGGAACAGCAAAGCCACACTCCACCCCACCCCCACCCCCCAGCCCCGGGAAGGACCGGATTTCATCCCAGCAACTTCTGGGTGGGAGGGAAGGACGTCCCCATCGCCGCGCCCACCACAGTTAGCTGGGCAGCTCGCAGAGGGGGGAAACCAAGGCCCAGGCTTGGCAGGGCTATCGTTGCCTGAATGGCAGGTCCCCTGCCACCGCCAGAGGCCATGTGATCTTGGGAGGTGGGGGCCCCCTGAGAGCGAATAAGGGAAGCAGGAGAGGAGCAAGCCGTGTGGGGAAGCCAGATGTCACCTCTTCTCACTTCCGCTCTGGGGCAAACGGGCTTCTCTTTTCTTCGGTTTTCTTACAGGTGTTGCTGGTAGAAGGCTCCATAGGGTTCCAAATCTGGCTCTGCCTTCTGCCCTGGACAAGGCAGATAAAACTCAGAATACTCGGTGACCTGTGTTAACATGGGGTGGGGGCCTGGGGAAGCTCTAGGGAGCTTCAGACTGGTCACGTGGCCCCGGGGGCCTGCCTCCCCTGTGTGCGGGACAGAGACTGTGCTGGGAAGAGGATGCAGTGGCTTTCCATGCTGTGCACTTAATAGAGGATATTTTCAAGTGTTAGGGCCCACGCCATGGCATTCAGGAGCTGGGAACATAGTGAGAAAGTGTGAGTCCGTCTGCATGGGCTCGGTCACGCGTCAGTGACAAACAGCTCCCCAGGTCTGGGTGACTTCCAGCCAGTGTCTTCTGTAATGGCCCAGAGAGTAAATATTTTAGGCTTCATGGGCCCCATCGTCTCTGTCACTACTCCTCAACAATTATTGTGGCACAAAAGCCGCTCAGACATAAATGAATGGGCTCTGTTCCAGGAAAAGCTTTATTTATGTACACAGGTGGTGAGCCAAAGTGGGCCCATGGCTACAGCTAGCTGCCCATGGGTCATCCCAGGGACACTCCTACCATCACGGAGACCAGACTCACGTGCTCTTAACACTTGTGCCCCGGAGTGAGCTGAGTCCCTCTTGCGGTGGCCACACCTGGCCTCAAGAGGAATGAGAAGAACAGCCCTACTATGTGCACAGAGAGCTAGAAATCTTGGTTGACATTGTTTACTGTCTACTCTGCCCCTGCCCAACCGCAGACTAGAAGACCCCTGTTTCTGGTCCCCTCTTTGGCCACCAATGGACTCTGTGAGCCTCGGTGCTCCTCTAACAGCTCTGGCTTCTACTTCCCCACCAGGTGAAAAAGAGACATGTTTTCTGGATTCCTCTCAGGTCTGGGAGCAGAACCACTATCACGGACCCCACTTTTCCTAGCAAGGGACAATGATTTTAGTGGAGTAGAAACAGGAAGTCACTCAAGGTGTCTTTGTCCCCCCCAAAGGCATACATTGGAGCCCTAGACCCCCATGGGAGGCGATGAGAAGCGGGGCCTCCGGGAGGTGGCTGGGGTGGATGGAGTCATGAGGGGGGCACCGTGGCAGTATCGGTGTCCTTCTAAGAAGAGGAGGGATCAGAGCTCGCTCTGTGTGCATGCACTGAGGAAGGCCTCACCAAGAAACCCCCCTGCTGGCACCTTGATCTTGGACTCGCAGGCTGCAGAGTTGTGAGTAGGGACTGTGTGCTTGTTACCTGTCACCCCGCCCCAGCCTCAGGGGCTGCGCTGTAGCAGCCCGAACAGACATTGGTGTTTGTGGGTTCTTCCAGAACACCCCGAGTTTTTCATTTCCACTCCACCAGTCTCTGGAGGGATGGCATGGTGGGATTGCTGGCCACACGGGACGCTGGGCAGCCAGGCTCGGGTCGGGTTGGGGCTGGTTGAGACGGGGGGAGAGAGGAAGGAAGTTTGCTTTCTGGTGAGGGGTGGAGTGAACGGGAGAAAACAGACTTGCTCGGGGCCCAGCGGGAGTCTGGGGGCAGCTCTGGGCACCGGCTCAGGCCCGCTCAGACTGCCACGATGGGAGCGCCAAGGGGCTTCTGCCCTGACTGGGGATCCACGTCCTTGCTGTCCCCAGGACTGGCCCGATGTTCGCTCCCCACACTGTTGTCCGACGTGTCCACGTGCCTTCTCCCCACCCCCTGACTCAGGTCAACTGTCCCCTCCCTGAGGCATCCACTGACCACCTTTCTAACATGGCAAGTCCTGCCCACACAGCCCGGGTCCCCCCTGCCCCGACCCCCCCACCATGCCTCCATCGTGTCATCGGCCCCCCCCGTCAGGTCCTTCCAGAGGACTATGGAGTTTTGTTTCATGTCTCCACTTTCCAAATATGAACGCCATCAGGGCGGGAATTTTTGCCTGTTTTGTCCTTGGCATCACCCCCTCCCATCCCTCACACCGAGACCCGTGCCTAGCACACAGTAGGTGCTCAGTACGTGTTTGCCAAATGAGGTAATTATGTCCCTGGAATTAGGCAGCCCCAGCCTAGCTCTGAGTCAGCCTTCAGAGGAGGAAACTAGAAACACACCCCAGCACGGGCACGCTGGCCTCTGGCTTGGAAGCGCGGCGCCCACTCACCAGCGCGAGCCCTGTGCCCACCAACGCCTACTGTCCCTGCAGCCCACCCTGGCTGTCACGGCGCAGCCCTGCTTGGGGAACAGAAGATGCTCCAGTGGGGCAGAAGGGCTCCCCTCCCTTTGCCTCCAAAGAGGAACCCTCTTGCTTGGTGGGTCTGCAAACACCACGGCCACACCACGGAGCAACTCCCAGCCCCCATGCCCAGCAGAGGGGCCACCAACCTGCGGCTCAAAACATAGGAAAGTGATAAAGAAAAATGCCTTTGGGTTTTGAAAAGCTTTAGCTTTTAAGAGGGAAATTAGGATTGGGGAGGCAGGGCTTGGGAAAGTCACAGAAACCAGGAGCTCAGGTGGGCCTGTGATCGCCCTTCTTGCCAAAGTACCCCCTGCTGTAAAGAGGAAAGTCTCGGGGCGCCTGGGTGGCTCAGTGGGTTAAGCCTCTGCCTTCGGCTCGGGTCATGATCTCAGGGTCCTGGGATCGAGCCCTGCATCCGGCTCTCTGCTCAGCAGGAAGCCTGATCCCCCCACCCCCACCTGCCTCTCTGCCTACTGGTGATCTCTGTCTGTCAAATAAATGAAATCTTAAAAAAAAAAAAAAAAAAAAAAAAAGAAAAAGAAAAAAGGAAAGTCTCTGTGAGCGGAAAGTGGAAACTCTAAACACAGAACCCAGGAGTAGGGAAGTGAAATCTTTCCTCATCCTCCCTAAGAGCTCGGGTTTTCACCCCCCTCTCAACCCCGTCTCTTCAGCTCCTGACTCTTCAGGGGTGGGGTGTGGAATGCATGGTGGGGGCTGGGGGAGGGTGGCAGAAGCCACATAGTTGTCTGTTTGCAGCCATGTGCCCAGGAGGGGGGCCCGAGGGCAGGACCCCCAGGGTGGCCAGCGCGGGGCTCAGTGGCCCCCCAGGAGGACTAGGACCCAGGCAGCTCCTGCTCAGGGCCCAAAGGTCCGGCTGCTTCCTTTCACTGGGTTCTGACAGGCCTGGGCAATGGCCCCTGAGCCCTATGTGTCACTCTGGACATTGAGATGGACTGTCCCCAGCCCGTACTGGGCGTGTGGTCTTCGGGAGGACGGCGTCCGTCGTGTGATGCATGTCAGTCTGGCACTGAGCCCCCCGAACACTGGGGCTCGTTCACTGGCGGCTGCAGAGGGGATGTCCCGAGGCCTGGACTAAGGCAGGCCGACCCCACAGTCACGACCACAGCAATCCTGTGGTCTCTGCTCCCTGCCCCACCTCCCAGCACAGGCGAATTCTGCATGCCTCCAAGTCAGGCATTTCCGACGGTTTTTCCTGCCGGAGTCAGAGGCCAGGATGGGACGGGGTTATCTGAGCCTTAGCTCCTAAGACTGGCCTCCAGAAATAGGCCTTTCTTCCTGTGTCCGGGGCCCCACCACCGGCCCTGCAGGAAAATGTATGTTTCCAAGGCAGACGGAGCATCTGGAAGCTCCAGCTGGCCGCATGCTCGTGGGTCAGGCCACAGCCAAGTGTCACGGGACCCTGGGGTGACACCTGGCCCCCTCCCTCACGGCTCCCATCCCTTTCCTTGGGCGAATGACGCACATTTTTGGATCCTGAGTCAGGGCAAAATCTGGGCGTGTTGGGACCAACAGGTGGGCATTCCAGGGACAGCGCCCCCTGCCATGACCCTGGCAGACCTTCCAGAACTTTCTCTTCCCACCATTCTAGAGACCTGTGGCCACCCAGCCCAGCAACAGAGCCTGGGCTGCTGCCGCGGGGCGGCCGTCCCCACGGCCCGAGCTGTCCGGCTGCCCAGGCATGAGTCACAGCCGACTCTTGCCAGCACCCTGCGGATTCAGAAGCTCGGGCCGTTTCCTGCAGATAAGTGCTAAGTGCAGGGGAGACCTGGTGGGGGCGTGGGGGCTGGCCCTGGGAGAGAGCCCTTCCTTCAAAGCCCCCAGCGCTAATGAGCAATTCCAAGCATAGTTCAGCCGCATTTAGGGATTTCCTCATCAGAATAAACTTCCTCCCGTGTTACCTTCATGTTTGGCATCGGAGAGGGATTTTTTTTTTTTTGGTCTCATTTATTTATTTTTTTCCACCCCAAGACTCAGGGTGAGCAGCGCTTAGCCCCCCCCGTGGGCGGACGGGCAGGTGAGGACGCAGGACTGTTTGAAGCGCGGCCAACAGGCGGCCAAAGCCCACCTTCCCAACATCTCCGCAGGTGCTGCCTCGGTTTCCCCTCCTGCACCAGCTCAGGGGCAGTGGTGGGAGCACAGGTACGGGGTGCCCACCGGGTCCTGCCTCCATGGCCCAGGCTCCCCCGTCCACCCTGCAAGGCCGGGGCCCTCGGGCCCAGAGGCCATGGGTGGGGAGGACAGCCTGGGGCGTCTGAAGCCCGGCACCCCGAGCTGGGCGGCGAGGCCTGCTCTGCGCACCGCACCTCCAGGCCCCCCGGCTGCTGCTTCCTGTGGCTTCGCACAGGCCTGGGAAGGCGAGTTTGGGCCACAATGGGTGATTTCCTGGAGCACAGGCCGCTGCCCAGGGCTGACAGGCCTCTCCGGGCCAGAGATGAAACTAGATAAGACAAAGTTTGTTTGGGGCTGGACAGTTTGTCAGGAAATGAGGTAGAGCCTGAAAACGGAACTGGTGTCACTGCGGGTTCCTGGGGGTGGGGGCGGGGGATGCTGTCCCTGGAAGGCCCCCGTCAGCCCTTCTGAAGACGGCTAAGCAGGCCCGGCGGGGTCCGGCCACCTTGTTTCTGGGGGAAGAGGCTGCCCGCTTCCAGCGATGCCCCCGATGCCAGCCGGGGGGCGTTTGGGGCTCTCTGAGGACAGCTGTCCAGGCGGGAGCCCTGCCCGCTCGGCGGTGGGAGGGGCTGTGCCTGCGTTTCCAGGGGCAGCGCTGACCCAGGGCTGCCTGAGGAGACCCCGCAATCCTGGCGCTCACGGCCCGGCAAGAGGCACACGGGCAAGGACGGGAGGAAGGGGCAGAAGGACAGACAGACTGAGGGACGGATGCATGGGCTGAGGAGGGCATAGACTGGAGGAGGGAGGGAAGGAAGGAGGGAGAGAAGGAGGAGAGGAAGGAGGGAAGGGAGGGAGAAAAGAAGGAAGGAGGGAAGGAAGGAGGGGAGAGGAAGGAGGAGAGGAAGGAGGGTAGGAAGGAGGGGAGAGGAAGGAGGGGAGAGGAAGGAGGAGAGGAAGGAGGGAAGGAAGGAGGGGAGAGGAAGGAGGAGAGGAAGGAGGGGAGAGGAAGGAGGGGAGAGGAAGGAGGAGAGGAAGGAGGAGAGGAAGGAGGGGAGAGGAAGGAGGGGAGAGGAAGGAGGAGAGAGGAAGGAGGAGAGAGGAAGGAGGGAAGGAAGGAGGGGAGAGGAAGGAGGGGAGAGGAAGGAGGACGCCAGGAAGCACTGAAGTGGTGCTGACTACGTAGTTTTGTAGGCACTTCCTAGTCTTCTTCTTTTTTTTTTTTCTTTAGAGGACGGGACGCGAAATAAAAATAAATCCTAGAACCCCTTGGACTGCTACAGTGGGACCAGCAGTGTAGACGGGGAGGCCAGCCCACCCTGAGAGGCAGCAGCCACAGGAGAAGGTCCACAGGGCTGAGCTCTGCCTCCTCCTCCTGGATGGCCTCCCGGCCTGGGCTGTCTCTGACCCCTGCAGCCCCGTCTACAGCTCAGCCCCAGCCAGCCTCAGGGCCCCCCACGCAGCCCCAGTAGCAGGAAGAGCAGGAGGGCAGCCAGGTGCCAGGGTCTGGGCAGAGCCCCGTCCAGGGAACGTGAGAGCAGGAGATGGGTCCTGAGGCAGAAATGGAGGCTGCGGGGCTTGGGGGACCAGAGGAGGGGCAGGGGCAGAGTGAGGGGAGACTGTTCCTAGGGAGCAACTTTGAGGGAAAAGGAGAGACCTACATTGCTGTTCCCCCATCCACTGTCCCTCCCTCTGAGGACAGAACACAGCTTTGGTTTAGGACAGGCATGGCGACCGCTGCAACTGTCCCATGTCCCAGCTTCCCCGGCCATGGGGGTAGATGACAAAATGCCCGAGGCTCTGGGAAGTCCCAGGGGTCCCTCATCCAGGCACCACTCCTCACTCCTTCCACGTTTTCCTTCCCGTAGGGAATGCTGAAGTCACGGATGGAAGCACAGCAGCCTCGTTGCAGCCGTGAGGACAGAGCCACAGGCCCAGGCAGGGGAGGCAGGGAAGGAGAAGGCCCCTGGGCCTGCGGCAGCCGGGAGGATGGATAAACCGCATCTTCACGTTGCTACGGTGTGTGTTCCTGCGTCCTACGTCTGATGCAGCCATTCGTGGGAAGCCAGGGCACCACGACACGATCCTTCTAGATGAACTGGGCTCAGGCCAACCCAAAATCACAGAGGCCTCAAGGGGCAGAGAGCCCTTCTGCCCAGCAGCTCCCTGACTGGGGGCTCCCCCGGGAAAGCCACACATGGCTGTAGGAATGTCAACATCCGGGAACAAGAGTGGGGTGTTGAGCGGCAGACCTCCCGTCCCCCTCTCCCAGGGCGGGGCTGAGGCACGGCTGCTGGAGGCGCGGGGGCCCCCGCGGGCCGTGTAGGTGGGGGGCTAAGCTGCGAGCGCCAGGGATGGGCCTGACCCTTGGGGAACATTCCAGGGTCAGAGGACCGGTTCTGTCCCAATAGGTTATTTTTCCCTCATGTGTAATTTTGAGGGACAGCACTTTGGATCCCTGGGACATTCTGTGTTGTGGGCCGGGAGGACGCCCACGTGCTCAGCACCTGTGCAAAGGCCATGCTTCCGTGACTCCGGGGCAGGGGATGGAGCTCGGGCGTGCGGCAGTCACTGCGACCCACCGCACCACCACGCCCTGCGCAGCTTCCTCCACGGCCAGAATCAGTTTTGCTGGACCCAAGTCAAGGTGTCCGCAGGGCCTTGCTCCCTCTGGAGGTGCTAGGGGGGCATCCTTCCTGCTTTGCCCGCTTCTGGGGGCTCCGGCCCTCCTGGCCGTGGCTCCGTGGTCACGTGGCCTGTCCTTCGTCTGTGTCATATCCCCCCTCTGCCTCCCTCTTCAAAGGACACATGCGATGGCCTTTAGCGCCCACCAGATAATCGAGGGTGCTCATCTCGTCTCACAATCCTTAACTCAGTGGCATCTGCAGAGACCGTTCCTTCAAATAAGGTCACGCTGCTCGTCTCCCTCCCGGCTGTGACTATCTTGCGAGGAGTCATCGCGCAGCTGCCCACAATGCCGCTGCCTCTGGGAGGTCTGAGCTGCAGGTCCTGAGCCCGGATCTCAAGGCCCGAAGCCGCCTCCCCAGCCGGGCCCCCCGGGGCTCCCCACGCAGGCCCGCGTGCCGAAGGCCCCCCCCCACCACTCCACTCTTGCAAAGCCACATGGACATGGATCCGGCTGACTCAGGAGGCAGGAGGACGGCAGGGAAAGCAAGCCAGGGACTCGTGTCCCTGCTCCCGCGCTCGCAGGCTCCGTGGCTTCCGGCAAGGTTTTCTTTCTGAACCTCGCCGAGCACTCCCGTCTTCCTAGGGGATGTGCATCCCAGCCTGGGGGATTCGAATGGAGCCACCGAGCACCCCCGGGGACGGACATGCGGGCGCAGCTGTGATCACTTGTGCCGTGGCCAGAGTCACGACCAGACACCAGTGCTGGGACTGGGGCTTGCAAGCTACTCAGTAAAAAATGACTTTTCTTCCTTATCTTCTCAACAGCACCCGGTAAGCCCACGACACACCCTTTGAGTGGAGCTGGCGGCAAAACTCCCCAAGTCTCATCCCACGTGTCCCATCTCAAAGTCAAATCTCTGAGCACGGGCCAGCAGCACTCACAAAGCCCGGGCCCCCGACCGACCCGCCGGTGTCCCAGAGCCAGCAAGGAACGCTGCTGTGGTGAAGACTCGTGTTGCGCCAACAGTCAGGAGAAGCACGCTTCTGCAGCGGCCTTGGTTTTGTTTCCTTCGAAAGTGGCAAGCCTCCCGGCATCTGTGCCCTGGGACCCTGCAGGAGCCGAGGCTTCAAGGAAGCTCACAGCCCATGGCCAATGCCTTTGCCATGATGCCCTCGTCCAGAAAGTGGGCCTTCCCCGCCCTGTCCAGGCACGACTCTGCTCACTTGCCTCTGTTGGGGCCGCCGTCTGGAGTCACCCGTGCTACCTGCCTGTGGACGCGTCACGCTATCTGCCTGGGGACGCTGAGCTTGGCCTCGTATGAGAAGGCTTTATGGACATTTCAGGTCTGAAGCAGCTTTCTGACTCCTGCACCTGCTCCCAGGGCCGGCCTCTTAGGTGGGGGCTGCCTTCAGGCTGGTTCCAGGATGCAAAGGGGTGTAGGGTCCAGCAGAGTCCGGCAGACCTGCAGTGGGTACACGAATCCTGAAAAGTGGGTGAGAAATAAATCCTGCATGTTACTGAGACAATGAGGTTC